>NW_015633949.1:79715-82765 GCF_001515625.1 Sinocyclocheilus rhinocerous
CACACACACACACACACAGAGTCAGCAAAAGAGTGACAGAAACCCACAGAACACCAGATCATAGCAAAAATAACTTTATTACTGAATGATTCCTTCATATAAAACATTTAATAATCAGAATACATAGACTAAATCATGAAATTAAGGAGGAACTTTTCTGTAACACAGACTGATATAAAGAGAAACACACACACATTCATAAACTTAGCAGCAGGAAAACAGTATTTGGATGATTACTGTCACGCATTAACGTATAAACAGAAGTATTTCACATGCATATGTCTGTATATGTGAATATAAGGTTTGCTAACAGCTCTGAAAACGAACTCCATTCACATCCTGATTAGTGGTCGACCGATACGGGTTTTTTGACAGCCGATGCCGATGGCCGATAAAAAGCCGATATAATTTGATTTATTTTCATTTATATTTAAGAAATTTTAAATAATTTGAAAATGGATTGGATGGTCTCCAGTCAAGCTGAACTCTCCTCCTGTCAGCATTCAATTCACACGGACCGACCGTCACGCAGAGAACATGTGATCATGCAGGTCACATGCACACTTCACAAGATCTCACAACTGGATTCGAGGTTTGTGAAATTAAATGTTCATTAGTCAGTCCAAGATTTGTTTAAATGATATAAATGCGTATTTGCTGAATGCTGACGGCAAACAAGAAAGTATTATAATGTTTGCCTTTCTATTACTAATAATATAAAAGCAATCGTTATAATACTTTTTGAATACATTTTAATTCCTTTGTTTAACCGTTCTATCTGATTATTAGACAGACTTCTATCCGTATTAGACAGAACTGTTAACGACGACGGCGAACAAGAGGGAGAATGTGAGCACTGTGCTCAGGCGCTGCTGCTGTCAGCGCCGTCAAAATAAAAGTCCCGCCCTTGAACGCATCGGCCAAACAGGAAAACGTATCGGCCGATGCCGTATTTTAAAAATGTGAAATATCGGCCGATATATCGGCCTTGGCGATATATCGGTCGACCACTACTTAGCAACCTTGCTTACTAGTTTTAGGAACAGAGCTGTAGTGTGTAATTTTCTGGTTCTTTAGAAGCATGAGCAGAAGGCGGAGCAGGTGAATGGGGCGTTGGAGCAGCAGTTGTCCAAGCGGTCTTCCTCCCCTGCAGCGGAGCTGGAGCTGGGAACACTGCGTCTGGACGGGCTGCCCTCTGCCACGTCAGGAGGCCTGAGGCTTGCCGTCGCGCAAGTCCGTCTTCTCGAGCGACGCACAAGCAGCCGCCCTGGTACACCCACTTCAAATGCGTCCACCAACACGCCTACACCGTCAGAACACAATGACGTGGATGAGGACCTGATGGACGTTGAAGAGGAAGTGCAGGGCTCTGAGTCTGAGAGTGCCACACCTCGCCTGAAGAAACCTTTTCAGTTGCTGATCGCCGCAGCCATGGAGAGAAACCCCACGCAGTTTCAGCTGCCCAGTGAGCTTACGTGCACCACTTCACTGCCAGGTGATGCTTGCCCACACTATTGTGTTAAGTGGTTAAAGTGTGCTTATAGTTAAACTGTATTTGTGTGTATCTACAGGCAGCAGTAAGCGCAGAAGGAAAGAGGAGGCAATGGGCAAGAATGTAAAGAGGCCACAACATGAGCTGGATCCCAGCGGCCTGGTTCCTCTACCAGTGAAAGTGTGCTTTACCTGTGGCAAGTAAGAGCCCAGAAACATGAAATAGAATTCTGCTGTCATGATGTCAAAACCCAGAAGACTAATTTGCCATGGTTTCCCTTAAGATTTTCCTTAATAGGGTTTTTTTAATTTATAAGTAAAACAAGCTCTGTGGAGCAGTTATGTTTATTTGTAAATACTATCTATAATAGTATATGAATAATATTAAAATATCACTGTGACAGAATTTTAATGTCCATGCATCTCTAATGGAGTCCATATTGATTGTTGTCAGTATTGTTGCACAGTATATCAGGTTCCTCTCTCTTTTTGCTCCATAGGAGCTGCAGGGTAGCTCCTCTGATCCAGTGTGATTACTGTGCGCTCCTGTTCCACATGGACTGCCTGGACCCCCCTCTCACTGCCATGCCTACTGGGAGATGGATGTGTCCCAACCACGCAGAGCACATGGTGGTTAGTGTCTTGTCTTTGATCACTTGTTGCTCATGTTAGGGATGTTTAACACCGCATATTATTATTTTGCCACCAATAATAAGAGTTTTCTTTATCTGTTGAGTTTATGTAGTATTTGTCACTTTTAATAGTAAAATTCAAGTAGCTCATTGAATTTTGTCTTTACTTTTAGTTTATGATTTCCTTACACACTCATGAAATCATGGACTATAAAATGAACACATTGTCTTTACATTCTAGCTAAACCAAAATAACGTGACCCTCAGCACGCGTTGCCAGCTCTTCGATCAGTTCCAGGACCGATTGTCCCAACATGCAGTCAAAGTGGACTTCCTGCGCTGGGTTCACCGCCAACACCATCCCAACCGCAGAGGTGTTCGCCACATCAAGAAAAAGACATTGAAGGTGGCGTCTCATTGAGCAACATGTTTTTTTTTATGCTCTGTTCAAAATTTCATTGGCTAAAGTTTACTCTTGTGAGTGTGATTTCTATAAAAAAAAAATTAAATCCTTATCCAGTCTTTAAAGGGGTCATATGATGTTGCTAAAAAGAACATTATTTTGTGTATTTGGTGTAATGAAATGTGTTTAATGTGGTTTAAGGTTCAAAAAACACATTATTTTCCACATACTGTACATTATTGTTTCTCCTCTATGCCCCGCCTTTCTGAAACGCGTCGATTTTTACAAAACTCATCGGTCTGAAAAACGAGGTGTGCTCTGATTGGCTATCCAGCTATCCAGTGCGTTGTGATTGGCCGAATACCTCAAGCATGAGACGGAAATGTTACGCCCCTCACAACTGTTGATGCCATGTCCAGCCGGAGCGACGAGACATAAACATTAAAACCCATTATAAACGACGCATTAGTTGCATCCAGTGGGGACATAATTACGGATTATAATGACTTATACTGTATTTTTAC
>NW_015633949.1:84543-122311 GCF_001515625.1 Sinocyclocheilus rhinocerous
CATTCTAGCTAAACCAAAATAACGTGACCCTCAGCACGCGTTGCCAGCTCTTCGATCAGTTCCAGGACCGATTGTCCCAACATGCAGTCAAAGTGAACTTCCTGCGCTGGGTTCACCGCCAACACCATCCCAACCGCAGAGGTGTTCGCCACATCAAGAAAAAGACATTGAAGGTGGCGTCTCATTGAGCAACATGTTTTTTTTTATGCTCTGTTCAAAATTTCATTGGCTAAAGTTTACTCTTGTGAGTGTGATTTCTATAAAAAAAAATTTAAATCCTTATCCAGTCTTTAAAGGGGTCATATGATGTTGCTAAAAAGAACATTATTTTGTGTATTTGGTGTAATGAAATGTGTTTAATGTGGTTTAAGGTTCAAAAAACACATTATTTTCCACATACTGTACATTATTGTTTCTCCTCTATGCCCCGCCTTTCTGAAACGCGTCGATTTTTACAAAAAAATTACAGAAAAAATCACGTAATTACCAGAAAGATGCCTTCGCAAACACAGCAGTTTTGAGTTATGGTTTAGTTACTTTGATATGTGTTTGTAGGTCCCCAATGCCATTAAAAATCACTACCAAAATCCCCCTTTGCTGGTGGATCAAGTGTGTCTTCACAATGGAGAGCTGGTCACGAACGGTTTCATGGAACAAGAACGTTCTTCTCAACATTTAACTAGCGAAGAGGAACAAGAGGAGGTAAATGCACAGAGTGATTGTGTAACAAATTTAACTGCTGTAATATAAATTTGAGTGCAAAAGTATTTTGTATCATTCAGCTTTTTTTTTCCCTTTCCACAGTGGCTACGTCATGTCATTGCACTTCAGTGTAGTATTATGAAACATTTATCTGCTAAGCAGATGTCATCTTCTCTCCGGGACTCGGAGCAGACCGATATGTCAGATGTGAAGACACAGGAATCTATGGAGATGCAGGACCTCAGCTCTCAGGATTCTGACTGCCTCCAGCTTAGCGGTACACAAGTTGGCCCCCAGGGGGCCCCTGTGCTGCCCTCTCTATCACCCGAACAGTCTGAAAGTTGCAGAGAAAAATCTTGTCAGGGTGATGCTGACAGTCCAGCGGAGAAGGGCACGGGAGTGAATGGGCCAGTGGTGTGTGACAGGCCCAGCAGCCCCTCTACACTACCAACTCCAGCACTCTCAGAACCAGCCCTGCCCAACCATGTAGACATAAAGACTGAGAGCAGCAGTCCCCTCAGCTCCTGTATGCAGAGAGATACTCCTTCATCTACCAGCCTTGCTGCCCATCATAACAGCTCAGCTGTTGGGAACTCCTCTTCAGGGCTGAACAGCAGCTTGTCATCTCAAAGTAAAGGTATTTCAGCCTACATCACTCTATACATAATTTTCCTTTGGCTGTGCTCTAGAATTAACAATCACCATAATCCTTGTTTCCCTACAGACAAATGGGTAATAACTCTTTTAATATATATTGCACAAGAATTGCCATACACTATCATTCAATGGTTTGTTCAGTGTTTTTGAAAGAAGTCTCTTATGCTCGCCAATGCTGCAGATATTTGATTTTTTTTTAATTAAAATTTATTTATTTTTTTTTTAAGTAAAATGTAACTATTAATGTAACTGTTTTCTAATTTAATATATTTTCAAATATAATTTATTAATGTGATGGCAAAGCTACATTTTTATCATCCATTACTCTTCAGTGTCACATGATCCTTCAGAAATCATTGTAATATGCTGATTTAGTGCTCAAGAAACATTTCTTATTACCAGTTTTTTTTTTTAGGTAACATAAATGTCTTGACCATCAGTTTTGTTTAATTGAATGCATCCTTAATGAAAGAATGTTTTTTTTTGGTTTGTTTTTTTTTGGTTTTTTTACGTACTGACCATAAATCTTTAAACTGTGTATTTTTTTAGTTGCTTTAGTGTTGTCTGAAATTTTATTAGCATTTGACAAAGCTGCTGGATAAATACGATAAGAAATTTTTCCAAGTAGTCTTTTTCCCCCTCAAAATTACTAAAATAATTGTTAAAAAAACTGAATCATTTAGTGGAATATGAATCAGAAAGTGTTTCAAATCCAAAACCTAATATCAGTTTTCCAAATTAAAACTGAGTTTGAGTTGTTTTTTCAGTCCACAAAATTTATTATTTATGTCTTGTTTTTCCAGAGAACAAAGTGAGCCCAGATGTGATGCCTGCTGGGAAAGGCTCGGTGCTCCCGTCCTCTATAGGCAGCTTATACAGCTACATCAAGAATGTGGTTCAAGGCGATGCAGGTAAGAGATCCCCTTCAGTCAGACCTGATTTTTAAATGAAATATTTAATTAACAAATAAAAATGATAATCTTGCACTGGTTTTGAGGAATTAAATTATTTCTGTATTGTAGAAGTGGACATGAATGTGCTGGATGAGGAGTTTATCAGACTCCTGGCTTGGCAAAGAATCCAACAGCTGTTGTCTCCCAAATCACTTCAACCCTCAAATAAATGTGGGATTCCTCCAGCCGTCACTGCCTCGCTCCCTAAACCTTCCCCTCATGCAGACGGTAACAAAACTCGCCCATTACGTCATGTTGAGGCTGTGCTGTTGCCCCTCCAGTCATAATATAGCAAGTCTTTGCTCTTTTGCAGCACAAAAAAGGGACGTACAAGCTCGAGCAGTACTGTGTCCTTTAACAGGAAAAGGGGCAGCTATCAACATGTGCTTAAGGACTCTGTACATTGGAACAGGTACAGTTTGCTACAAGAGACATTACATTTGCATTGTTTTGAATAAGATTCATTAAGGTTCATGCTTTGTTTTTGTTTCAGGTGCTGAAATGGATGTGTGCCTTACAAACTACGGTCATTGCAATTATGTTTCTGGGAAACATGCCTGCATCTTTTATGATGAAGTGAGTGTTATCCGTAATTATGCTTCATTAAAGGCTCTTGGGAAGCTCATTTTAATTTAATTGTCCAGATTTAACAGATAAAGGGAGATGAATGCTTCTAAATGTTATTTAATCTCTCGTAGAACACGAAGCATTATGAGCTTCTGAACTACAGTGATCATGGGACGACTGTAGATAACGTGCTTTACTCATGTGACTTCTCCGACAAACCAAACATCACTTCACCCTATGGACTCGCGTCCAAAGTAAACCGCATCAGTGAGTACCGCCCATATCTTGTTTTTGTAATGCGTGATATGATTGTAGTAATGCATTCTATCTGGTTTGGTAAATCTGCAGGAGGTAACAGGTCAAGGAAACCGCTTGGTGAGATGTGTGCAGAGACGGTGATGATGCCCGCAGGTGGTATAATGAGCAGCCAGGCTCAAGGAGGACCCAAATCACCCTGCAACTGTAAAGCTAGCAGCTCCAGCCTGATAGGGGGCAGCGGAGCCGGCTGGGAAGGCACTGCATTGCTCCACCACAGCAGCTGCATCAAAGTGGGCTGCATGCAGTTCCTGTTCAGCATCACAGAGTTTGCTAGCAACCAACCCAAAAAAGAGACGACATCCACCAGCGTTAGCCAAGAAGAGACTGAAGCGGTTGACGCACAGACTCCCAAACTCCACCAAATACCAGTGCTACAGTGCAAGCCTGTATCATAACCCCTCTTCTCCTTCAAAATTTCAATGGACCGCAAATGCAGTTTGGATTAGAGGTACTTTGATAAAGCGGTTAATTCATTCATTCATTTGTATAGAGGTATTTTGGGGGCTGGGAGTTATGGACAAAGTGTTTGCACATTACATTTCTATCATTTTTTTTATGCAAAACCTTTTGACTGAAAAGCAAACGTTCAATTTTCCCCTAAATCTCACTTGTCGACACCACACCCTGTATACTTTGTGTCAGTACAAGGGGTTTTTATGTACTCTTTTGAACAATATATTTACTCCAAAATATTTTATTTTGTTATAAAAATGTATTGTTCTTTTTCTGCAGTTTTTGCACACTAGGTAACTATATGCAGAAGTGCATACATGTGCAAATACCTTTGTAGGATTTACTAGCAGAACCATTGAGCGTTCTAGTTTCTTCTGGAACTGTCCATTTCTCTGTAGTGTTAGAGCCTCTGCAGCCTTAGTTGTGAAGTTCATTTGTGTATAAAGCTAGTTGTTCAACTAAAATTGTCTCTTTTGGTCATGTACATGTGACTGAAGTGTCATTTTGTCAGCAAGAAAACATCTGACATATGTCATTGCATTGTAAATATATAAAGATTTTTAAATAACAGACCATGTCATGGTTTTTGTTATAATTCAACCAGAAATGAAAATTCTGACACATACGCATGTTGTTCCAAATCTGTATGACTTTTAAGTTAAAGTGATAGTTCACACAAAAAATAAAATTGTCATGTACTCACCCTTAAGTTGTTCCGAAAATGTATACATTTCTTTCAGCTGGTGACACAAATGAAGATATTTTAAAGAATGTTGACAACCAAACAGTTGAAGGTAGCCATTGACTTCCATAGTAGTATTTTTTTTTCCATACTATGGAAGTCAATGGCTACCTTCAACTGTTTGGTTATCAACATTCTTCAAAATATCTTAATTTGTCTTCAGCTGCAGAAGAAACAAACTCATACAGGTTTGGAGCAACTTGAGAGTGAGTAGGCCTAAATTTTAATTTAAGAATTTTCATATTGGGGTGTACTATTACTGGAAAAAATTGTTGCTCAGCAGGTACATGCTAATTTAATGGAGAATAACTTGTTTGAGCAATTTCAGTCTGCCTATCGTCCATATCATAGCACGGAGACAGCACTTATTAAAGTCACAAATGATTTGTTAATGGCTGCGGATTCTGGACTTTTATCAATACTCATTCTTCTCTTTTTAACTGCAGCTTTTGACACTATCTCACATAGTATTTTATTGGAGAGGTTGATTTCTATTGGAATTACTGGTATCCCCCCTGATTGGTTTAAATCATATTTATCTGGTCGGACTAAGTTCGTTCAGATAAAAAAAAATTAAATCGCGGATATCTCAGATGACCAGTGGTGTGCCTCATGGCTCAGTTTTGGGCCCTCTTCTGTTCATTATTTATTTATTGCCTCTAGGACAGATTTTCCGTAAATTTAATATAAACTTTCACTGTTATGCAGATGACACCCAGCTCTATATGTCTTCGAAGCCTAATTCAGTATTACCGTCTTCCTCTCTTTTGCTTTGTCTTTCTGAAATTAAATCATGGTTTAGGCCTACATGCAATTTTCTCAAAGTTAATAGTGAGAAGACTGAAATCTTATTAGTAGGTACTAAATCAAAACTGCATAACCATGGAAGTTTTACACTTACTATCGACGATTCTGTTATCTCTCCTTCTCAGGTTAAGAGTCTGGGTGTCATCCTTGTCTTTTGAGGCACATGTAAATAATTTTACACGGTCATCATATTATCTGCGAAATATCAGTCGTCTTCGACCATCTCTTTCTGCTAATGATACTGCTGTCCTTGTGCATGCATTAGTTACATCTCGAATTGATTACTGTAATTCTCTTCTCAGTGGTGTTTCACAGAAACTTATTCATAAACTTCAGATGGTTCAGAATTCAGCAGCTCGGATCATTACACGAACACCGTTGAATGAGCATATTACTCCAGTTTTAAGGCACCTTCACTGGCTTCCAATTAGATATCGAATCCAATTTAAGATTTTACTTTTCACTTATAAGGCTCTTCACAATCTAGAACCTTCATATCTGAGTGAACTTCTTCATGTGTATTCACCTACCCGATCTCAGGTCTTCTGCTTCTGTGACTCTTGTACCATCTGTACGTTTGACTACCATGGGAAGTAGAGCCTTTAGTTGTATTGCTCCGACGATTTGAAATACTCTACCTCAGGACATACGTAATTAAGAGACTAAAACTATTCTTCTCATTTTTTTAGATTAGCCTATCCTGAGTGATTTAGTTATGTTATTGGGTATTGCTTTTCTTTGTATTATTGTTTGTGTTGTATTGTTTTGTTTTTTTTCTTCTTTTTCTTTAATTATGTATTTTATTATTGTAAGGTGTCCTTGAGTGTCTTGAAAGGTGCCCATAAATAAAATGAATTATTATTATTATTACTATCCCTTTAAGAATGTGTGTAAAAGTGAAGAGATAACTAAGAGTAACAAGTGAATTTTGTCTAGCAGGTAGTGAGGGTTGATTACAAGTGAGTTGATTACAATCACTGTACTGAATGTGCCTTTTTTTCCCCCTTTTTTCTCTTTTAAAAGTTCAGTTATGTTGCTGCTATTATTCACAGCCTACTTTATGTATTGGGACTATTAAAGTAAAGTCAGATGATTTTCACATCTATTTTAACCATGGCTTCTACTAAAATATTAGTCGCTGGTAATATTAAGACATTGGATTTATGTGGTCCCACCATGAATCTTTTATAGAAGCAAATAAGTTAATCCTTTAATTACTGTGATCATTGTACCTTTGAGCTGTATAGCTACTAAATGTTTTTGTTGTTGTTTCACGTTATAAGTTGTTTAATCATTTCCAGCTTATGCTTTTGCGTAATGTAGGCTAATGTTAAAGTGTTTATTTTATTTTGGCGGAAGAAAGTAATTTCCATAAAACATTTCTGTTACAAAATGTTATCATAAGAGCAAACAGGTTTACCAAATAGTCAAGTCACCTTTATTTATATAGCGCTTTTAACAATACAGATTTAAATACCCGCTAAATACCCTAACAATAAATTGTTAAATACCCGCTACCGCATTTTGCATGGTTTTATAAATGAAGGTTCCATGTAAACACTAAATGTATTATGTGGGTCCTGTCCTGACCCCCCGGTATTACAGAAATATTATGTTAACAAGTGCCTCCGTTTTTAAAACATATCTGTCTACTCGTGTTGATTTTACGTCATTTCCTTAATCAACAACCTAAAATTACTGATTTCAAATGTCATTACAAAAGCAATTCGTCCTGTTGATCCGGTTACTGCAACAGGTTGGGTTTGGCAAGTATTGCAACCCCGGAATAGACACTGGGATATTGTGGATTGTTGTTTTCGTGCTCTTTTTTATGTTGTATTTCACATTCGAAATGGCAGAAGAGATATTGCTGATCGCGGGTGTCGCGATTGCGGTGCTGATGATATTTCGTATATACAGGTGCATCTCAATAAATTAGAATGTCGTGGAAAAGTTCATTTATTTCAGTAATTCAACTCAAATTGGGAAACTCGTGTATTAAATAAATTCAATACACACAGACTGAAGTAGTTTAAGTCTTTGGTTCTTTTAATTGTGATGATTTTGGCTCACATTTAACAAAAACCCACCAACTCACTATCTCAACAAATTAGAATACTCCATAAGACCAATAAAAAAAACATTTCTAGTGAATTGTTGGCCTTCTGGAAAGTATGTTAATTTACTGTACATGTACTCAATACTTAGTAGGGGCTCCTTTTGCTTTAATTACCGGAACTTTTCCACGACATTCTAATTTATTGAGATGCACCTGTATGTACGTGGAGCGCAATGCAAAAGTAAGGCAAAACTGCATGGCAAGACGGTCATCGTTACAGGTAAACGCGCCACTTTTTATTTCTTTTTTAAGAATTTGTTTCAAGTCAATACGTTTGTCAGTCGTTTAAAAGCACACTTCATGTAAACTTTGTGCAGGTAGTAACACTGGCATCGGTAGAGCCACAGCGGTGGATTTAGCGCAGAGAGGCTCGAGAGTCATTCTGGCCTGCCGTAACCAAATACGCGGCGAAGCTGCTGTTGTGCAAAGAGTGAGAGCATTGCCTTAAAATCTATTTGCCTGTGAGGCTAAGTTACTAAATTAATCTTATTATAATTATAGATCATATGTTTTGGTTTTCACTCAGGAAAGTGGAAGTAAAAATGTGGTGTTCATGCAGCTGGATTTGGCCAGTTTGAAGTCAGTGCGCTCCTTTGCAGAAACTTTTCTCAAGACAGAAGACTGGATATTCTCATCAACAATGCAGGTTTTGTTTAAATCACAAGCATATCATAAAATATAATATAGGCCTCGTTATTTCTATATTTAATTATTATATACACTAGCATTCAAAAGTTAGGGGTTGGTAAGATTTTTGTTTGTTTTTGAAAGACGTGTCTTCTAACCAATTATGCTTTTCTTTGATCAAAAATACAATAAAACTATAATTTTTAAATATTATTGCAATTTAAAATATCTGTTTTCTACTTTAATATATTTGAAATGTAATCCAGTCTGCAGTGTCGCGTGATCCAGAAATTATTCTAATATGCTGATTTGTTGAAAAAAAATTCAGTTGTTCTTAATGAATAGGAACATTTGAAACCGAAATCTTGTAACATTATCTCTTTACTGTCACTTTTGATCAATTTAATGTATCCTTGAATAAACGTATTAATTTTCTTCCTTAATCTTCTTACTAACCCAAAACTTTTGAAAGTTAGTGTATATTAATATTTATTAATAAAAAAAACAATATTTAGTGTGGGCTTCATTGTATATCACTGCATGTAAAACCATCCTGGTGCTGGTTTTGTGAGGAATATTAATCAAATTGTATACCAAATCAATATTTCAGACAGAAATCTATATCAAGTCCATCTATAACGCATATAATCTGTATTTCAGGAGTTTATATGCAGGCACTACTGACGATGGTCTTGGTGTTATGTTTGGTGTTAACCACCTTGGTCACTTCTTTCTGACTAACCTGTTGTTGGACAAATTGAAAGAGTGTGTGCCAAGCCGCATTGTCACTGTATCTTCATATTTACATAATTATGGTAACCTTGACTTTGACACACTTCGAACTCACAAGGAGTTTGGAGTAGGTGAGTCTCCTGGGAGTGTCTTCTGGATATATTCACACAGCAAACTGTGTAATGTGCTCTTCACACATGAGCTCGCAAAGATGCTACAAGGAACCAACGTGACCTGTTACAGCCTCCACCCAGGTCTGTGTCCCTCTAACATCATAACTGGTATTTTAGTTTAGTATAGCATCACAGTTTGAGTCAACACAACTCATTTTAAAGGGGTCATATGATGCTTTTTTAAAGATCATTATTTTGTGTATTTGGTGTAACATAATATGTTGACATGCTTTAATGTTCAAAAAACACATTATTTTTCAAATACTGTACATTATTGTAGGTCCTCTATGCCCCACCTCTCTCAAACACTTCGTTTTCTACAAAGTCCCTCCTTCCGACAAGCGCAGTCTGCTCTGATTGGCCAGCTGACCCAGTGCATTGTGATTGGCCGAACACCGCAAGCACTCGTCGGAAATGTAACGCCCCTTACCATAATCACGAGCTTCATCTTTTAAAATAAATGTAAATTTCAAAATCACACAAGGTCCCCAGATAATACTAATCCCGTGCGAATAGGGCTATAGACAAGGTAAACTAAGTTTAGCTTGTGTTGTAGTACAACACATTTAATTGTTTGTTATATTGTCATATTCACTTGAAATAAAACCCTAAAGTTTAGTGAAATTCAGCGATGCAATCATAAAAATCATTGAAGTTGCTCAAAGTGATTTGTCTTTGTAATACTGCATAAATTGTCCCACTACCTGACTGACAGACAGCTCTGAAATGGGTGTCTTGAGAAATCAAGCCTGTCATTTTGAAAGTTGTAGGCATTGTAAGCAAAAAAAAAAAAGTAAGATCTTATTGCAATTTTAAGTGATATGATGAAAGAGTTTTTTTTATATAACATAAAGTAACCTGTTTCAGAATAAAGAGAAGATAAAATACTCGCATGCCTAAAAATGTATCTTTTTGTGATCTTTAAAGGGTCTTTAAATGTCTGTTTATAAGGATGGATCACTCCTAGAGATGTGATAATACCATACAATGTTGTTGCTATAAACATTTAAATCAATTGTTACTTTTTTGCTGTAGGAGCTTCTCTTCACTATGTTGTTTTTACTTTTTTTAGATAAATATAAAAAATGGTAAAATAATATATGGTTTACAGTAAGATTCAATATGTTAACACTAGGTATCATGAACAAACAAAAAGCAATACTTTACAGCATTTACGAATCTAGATTACTGTTAATCTCTACATACAAATTTTTTGTGCAAGTTGTAAAAATTAGTATTAATATATTATGAACAAACATGAATTAACAGTATTTAAAAATTAAAATTAAACTAGATTAATAAATGCTGTAAAAATTGCTCATTATTAGTACATGATACCTAAAGTGATAGCTAGTAACCAACTGAACCTTATTTTAAACATTTGACATGCAAAACTGTCAACTATTGTCCTTATATTGTAATACTAACCTTATATTGTAATCATTACAAGCTTAAGTTGTAATTGCTGCAGGTTTGTTGTGCCTGAATACATGATGTTAAGTAACCACTTAATTTAACATATATCGTATTATAGCTGTATATTACTGTCATCAGGACATTACTTTAATAAACAGCTCTGGCTGATAATACTTCATAATTGTAACAAAACAAGCATTTTCTTTAAAGCTGCTTTGAAACAATGTTTTTTTTTTTGAAAAGCGCTATACAAGTAAACTTGAATGAATGTGATCGCAAATATATAACCGTAAAGAAGTGATAAACAACAACTACTATGCACAATTATTTATTTAACATTCTTCTGTGACAAACCAAATGAACAAAATTCAAACTCATGGTGTAGCAGTCATCCTTAGAATGAAAGTGTTAGCAAATATATAACCGTAAAGTGATAAACAACAACTACTATGCACAATTATTTATTTAACATTCTTCTGTGACAAACCAAATGAACAAAATTCAAACTCATGGTGTAGCAGTCATCCTTAACTGTGTTGAATTCCTGGTGTAATCTCATAACTGAGCTATCTTCTGGTGTAGAGCAGCTTTCATGTCTGCACAATGCAAATTGTCTGTGATTGTAGAGAAAAAGTGACGTGTGTTGAGTCCCTGCAGGGCAGTGCAGCTGTCGGGATATGCTGAGATCACGGCCTCATAGTGGGTCAGAATCTCCAGTGCACACAGGAACAGTGCCTCTGGTTGGCCAGGTATCATCACCTGCACATGGAGCACGAGACAGAAGAGCTGAGTGAACACAAACAGGACTTCCTAACTGCAAGCTCCAGAGGTTTTGGGGGATGGCGTAGTGGATGGCAGGGGAATCTTCTCAGTAACTGAGCTGATAATGCCCCTCATCGCATTGGCATAAAGCCGTCCCGTATGCACCCAGCCTTGAGGTGAAAGCCAATCAGAACAGCTCGAACTGCAGAGCAGCTGGAAGATCCGCAGAAGAAACACTGATAAGCGCAACTCGCCGGCAAACGAACGTAGATCGAGTAACGGAAGGAAATCGACATATTCTAGAGAGTACGGCACATAGAGTTTGCTTTACTAGAAGTTCTTGTAACACTTTCAGAAGTCTTTCCCATTCCCTAGATGTGCACCACGGGAGAATCTGACATGCTGCAACTAACAGCCCCTTGCCGAACATGTTGACTTCATCTGGTTTCAGCAAGTTTAGGGAGAGAGATTCCAGCATTGCCTCATGAACACGGTCTGAGAGAGCGCAGCATTCCAACCATGCTACAAGTCCAGTACCTTGTCCATACTGAGGCAAGTCCAGGCCGGACCACTCCTGCTCAGGAAGATCACAAACTGACAACAGTGTGTTTGGAACTTCATACTTGAAATGGTTTCCCCACACATCCTTCAGGTAAAAACGCACAGTCCAATCAAGTTCCTCCACTTTGCTGTAGAGCCAAAAGAGAGCTCTGGACCAAGCATCAGGTGCACGGGTCACTTCCTTGCCAACAATTATCCCCAGTGTGTGCAGTACAGACAACAGCAGATCTTTGGACACTCATGGTGTAGCAGTCATCCTTAACTGTGTTGAATTCCTGGTGTAATCTCATAACTGAGCTATCTTCTGGTGTAGAGCAGCTTTCATGTCTGCACAATGCAAATTGTCTGTGATTGTAGAGAAAAAGTGACGTGTGTTGAGTCCCTGCAGGGCAGTGCAGCTGTCGGGATATGCTGAGATCACGGCCTCATAGTGGGTCAGAATCTCCAGTGCACACAGGAACAGTGCCTCTGGTTGGCCAGGTATCATCACCTGCACATGGAGCACGAGACAGAAGAGCTGAGTGAACACAAACAGGACTTCCTAACTGCAAGCTCCAGAGGTTTTGGGGGATGGCGTAGTGGATGGCAGGGGAATCTTCTCAGTAACTGAGCTGATAATGCCCCTCATCGCATTGGCATAAAGCCGTCCCGTATGCACCCAGCCTTGAGGTGAAAGCCAATCAGAACAGCTCGAACTGCAGAGCAGCTGGAAGATCCGCAGAAGAAACACTGATAAGCGCAACTCGCCGGCAAACGAACGTAGATCGAGTAACGGAAGGAAATCGACATATTCTAGAGAGTACGGCACATAGAGTTTGCTTGACTGTAGAAGTTCTTGTAACACTTTCAGAAGTCTTTCCCATTCCCTAGATGTGCACCACGGGAGAATCTGACATGCTGCAACTAACAGCCCCTTGCCGAACATGTTGACTTCATCTGGTTTCAGCAAGTTTAGGGAGAGAGATTCCAGCATTGCCTCATGAACACGGTCTGAGAGAGCGCAGCATTCCAACCATGCTACAAGTCCAGTACCTTGTCCATACTGAGGCAAGTCCAGGCCGGACCACTCCTGCTCAGGAAGATCACAAACTGACAACAGTGTGTTTGGAACTTCATACTTGAAATGGTTTCCCCACACATCCTTCAGGTAAAAACGCACGGTCCAATCCAGTTCCTCCACTTTGCTGTAGAGCCAAAAGAGAGCTCTGGACCAAACACCAGGAGCACGGGCCACTTCCTTGCCAACTATTATCCCCAGTGTGTGCAGTACAGACAACAGCAGATCTTTGGACTCCATGGAGATGAGCGTCTCGCTCTCTACCGGCTGGTCCCAGCACCTATTGCACTCATTCAAGAGCTGAGCCAGACAATATAAAAGCGGGAATGGAGAGCAGCTCATAATCCAATGCACTGTGTCACTCCTGGTCTCCTGGCTCAGTGTGCACTGAAGAATTTGGAGACAAAACACTAAGTTGCTTGTGCTGGGAGATGCTGGGAGAAGGTACGGCTGGACAAACACATGCAAGACTTCTTCTGCAGGAAGGAAACTCCACTTTTCCCCTGTGCTTCCAGTTATGTTGCACTTCATCATCTCAGCCAAGAATTGCAGAAACTGGTTCTCCTCTTGAAGTGAGGATAGCTTGCTCCACACGGTGTCCTGCAGGCATCGACACAGCAAGTTGTCTTTGTGAATTCCCGGTGAAGACATGAGACCTGAGAGCTGCTGGAGAATCTCAGTTATCATAGCATGGGCTCCAAGGTTGACAACAGCCATGTGGCAGCATCGCCGCAAAGTGGCTTCAGGGTTCTGGAAAGCAACTCGGGCCACAGCAGAGATTGCTGCATCAAGTCTGCTGTTCGCACCACTTTGAATTATGCTGTTGAAGGCCAGATTGAGTTCCTCTGAGAAACCTATAGTTACAGAACTGGGAAGAAATCCGTGAAGACCTTTTCTGGAGATGGAGAGCATTTCTGAAAGCGTAGCATTTTTTTCAGGTAAGGACAAGTGGGAAAATATGTTTACAATAACATCCTTGAGCTTTTTGCAGTGCTGAACATCAGCATCACTTTGACATTTAGCTGTAAGCGTTGAGATCAACGTCATCAGAAGCTCTTTGGTTTGAAACGCACTCCCATTTCTCTCTAGACAATGAATCCACTCAGTCTCACTGAAATTCTGACTAAGTTTGAAGGCCAACAGTCCAGGAAGGCCTTCAAACCCCTCAAGATGATGGTCTAAGATGGTTATGGAAATATTTGCTAATTCAGCTGCAGAACTTTCAGGAACAGTGAATGATAAAGACGCCGTTAAGCCTTTCAAAGTTACTCTCAAATTATTCAAAGTCTGTCCATTTCCAACCAGGTCTTTTGCATGTGATGGTTGCTCCAAAGATGTCAGAACTCTATCCAGGCTATCTTTCAGACGGATCGCCATGACACTTGGGTCACTACTGGGCATCTTCAGAAGCCCCATAACCTCCCAGGAGCATATAATCTCAAGTGTGACCTGCATGGCCTGAATGAATGCCATTCCACACGGCTTGGTCTCTGCAGGAGTGAGAGTGGCAGCAAGGTCTCTCTGAGCCTCACGTATGACCTGAATCAGGTCAAAACCATCTATCACTTCCTTTCTCTTTTTAAGGCTCACTGTGCGAGAGATGTTTTGGAGTTTAATTTCGATGGAGAGATCGGTAGCATTATCTAAAAGGTAGCTGGCATACAATGTGTCCAGGCAATTAGAGAGGGCAAAATAACACAACTCAGAGGAAGTCAAATGCTCTTTTATTTTCCTCAGCCCCTCAAACAGTACGTGCACCACACATGTTGATTCTGGGTCAGGTTTGAATCTTTTTGATGCCAGGGGTGATGGCTCAGTCGTGGACATCATGGAGCGTGAACACTGAGCTGTAAAGAGCTGGTCTAAGGCATCAAGACATCCTCTCTTGTTCTTCAGTAGTTCCCACCACACCTCCAACAGCAGCTTCACGTCTGCTTCTGTACTGCTGCTTGTCACATGATCAACTAACAGCTTGAGCTCTTCACACCGTTCAGCTGGTTGAAAGCACAACAGCAGCTCCACATAGATGGTAGAAAAGCTCATCGACTTAACCAGCTCAAACAGCACAATGTGATTAATGTCAGGGAGGCTGTTCTGTACAGCAAACAATGGGTCTTCCTTCCATCTGATATCGATGTCCTCTCTGTTTCTCACCTCTAAGATTTTGCTCCACACAATACAGAGGATCCTCTTTCTCCAATGGACTCTGTCTTTGGAGTCTCTGAGCGAATGTTCGCATATCTCTTTGACTGCGTTAACAATTGGACATCCAATTCGATCCCAGTCCTCTTTCTTCAGAGACAGCAGTGGCTCAGGTTGGCATATCTGATTTGCAAGTAAGAATCCTCCCTGTAGTACAGCAGTCTTCTCACAGCTCAGCCATGACTCTGAAACAGAGGTGTACCAGGTGTTGATTTTTTCAGGCATGATAAATATCTAAACCTTGTATTAACACTTTCCATGTTAAGCAGTTTCCACCAAAATATCAGTAATTGGATATTGTTTTGTTTTTTTATAATACCAATACTGATTTAGTTATAGTCCAGTAATCAATGTGCATATTTTAAGACATTTTCATGTTTGTGTTGGGATATATTTAACTGTTCGCTAAAATGTTTCTAACTTGCGAATAAATTTAGTCTGTTCCATAAATTAATGTGGGATCTACTTGAAACAGCGAAATGCTTTCAGAATCCTTCTGTCATTTTGATCATATATGAATATTGATAAAATGGGACACGTAATGATTACTTGGCGTTTCGATCATGGTGGTGTTTTTAAAATATGATCCAAATGGCTGAATCATGTCATCATGTGCTATTTTATAAGAATAGAAATATATAAACCTAATGATAGAATGTTAAGCGCAGATAACGCCATGCATGAATTAAACAACGTTTCAAGTACAAGTATAATATTTCACATCAAAACTACAAAAGATGATTACCTTGAGCCATGATTTCTGTGCTTGCAAAGAAATGTCACCAGCTGTAACTATAATGTAACTAAATATCCACTGAATCCCTACGCTGAGAAAATTATCACGGCTGTCACGATGCATGCCGTTTTCAGATGTTTATTTCCGGAAATCTGAGAGAAATATTAGTTTTGAATGGTAATGCTTAACACGTTTGCCTTTCGAGTTTTCAATGCAGAGCGTGTGTGTGTGTGTGTGCTTCCGTGTCACCGAAGACGGCTGGAGAGAGAAAGAGGCGAGCGCCATCTCATGTTCCGCGTGCGGTTTATTTTATTTATTTATTTATTTTTTTGTAGCGCCATCATCCGGACGTGGTGGGGAGTTTCACCTCAGTGACTCGAATCTTTTGAATCCCTTCACAAAAAAAGATTCATTCACTTTCGTTCATTGAGTCGTTTAGTGACGTATTTGCAGGTTATGATTCACTCAAAAGATTCATTAAAAACACCAAGTCCTTCACAAAGACTTGTTACGCTTTACTGAATTGTGTCATTCTTGCACACTGATTTGTCAAAGTTCATTCAGTTCGCTAAAAATATTCAGTTAACTAAAATACGAGTCAGTGCATGGGATTGAACGCGAGCGATTTGTTCAGTTTTAAGATTTGTTCAAAATACAGATTCGTTCACAACCGACACAGAGCCAGACTCGCATCAGTTTGACGAAACGAAAGAGAAAGTAAATGCTTGCATGGCGGTTTTAGGAAACTGGAATGATTGTCCCGAGGACGAGATTATACATTATGTTTTGGACTTTTGGCGGTCTTATCCTAGCACTTTTATGCTTAGGTATTTGTAAATATGACTTGTAAAGATTACTGCCCGACTATTTTTTCCTTCTTGGCTTCCTTTACTCCTCTACTCGTATAATGAAATATTATGCAAAATGTGTATTTTATATATAAAACGGAACTATCAGGTAAATTAATTAGTAATATTTAAAAGGAAACAAAGTCACTTTTATATTGCAAGGTTGTTTATAATGGGGACTGTGTATACTAGTACTTCTATTTTCAGTTTTGTTTAGCTCCACATTTCATTTACAATTAATTGAGTATTGGGTTTATCCTGTTATTATTCCCTTTATTTACTGATTTGTTTGTTTTGAGCAGGTGTAAGTGGCTCACAGTCTCTTTATGATGTTCAGTGGCTTCCTTGTCCGTTTGTGGATGAGAAAGTTCATGTAAATGAAGAAGGCCACACAGAAACCAAGTATATCAACAGAGAGGCTGTGCTTCAATTTGGTAATGTCGGCGACAAGCCTTTACACCCTACCATTACCTTCCTCGTCACAGGTGAGTGAAAGTGATTTGAAGTTATAACCTTAATAAAGGGCCTATCCTTTGCTCTTTAATGAATCTACTGTGTGTTCATTTGTTGTGTATAATAATGCAGCCTCTAAAGTGGATATGAGGCGTTATTTGGAGGGAAGTGAGGATACACTACACTGTGAGATCCGTAGATACAGCACTGGAGGGATTGTAATGCGCTGGCCCACTGCAGGAGCGCAAGATCATGACGTCTGGTTCACCTGTACAATACGCCATACACAAGGCTTGTTTGTCATTACCACCTTCCTCAGACACACAACTGCGACTCCTGCCCAAGGACAGGTGGACTTCCTGCAATGGAAAATAGTCAATGATAGGGATCTCCTGTCAACATCAGGTAACAATCAGGCAGGGGTGTTTCCTCCTAGGAGGCAAGGGAGGCAGTGCCTCCTCCAAAAATTGGATGAGAATATAATACAAAAATAAAACAATGCAAATATTCAATTATCCCAGCATTTTCAAGTCATATTCAAAATTTAAATGATTTGAAAACATGATCAGTTGGGGTTTTTTGGTGAGTGATCAGCTTTAGTTAAATTACAGGTATATTTTCATGTGTGTGACAATAACGATACCTGCATTGTTTACTGAACTTTGATTACTGATGATCTGAAAATAAGTTGACTACCTGAACAATACTGAAAAAATAAGGTGTTCTTACATTGTTTTTAACAAATGTAAACATGCTTAAAAAGCACTAACTTGATGAGAAATATACTTAATTTTAATAAATACAATATTAATTACATTGTTAATGTAAACATACAAAAAAAAACAGTTGGTTGTTGTTGTCAACATTAAGTGTAACTGGAACATGAATGTACTCATTAAAAAACACGTATTAAAAAAAAAAACAGTGAGAACTTTGCCTCCTCATTTCAGAGCACCACTGTAGTCAAGGGGCTCTGCTACTTTTTCCCCAACCATGTTTTATTTCATCCTGTCTTCCATATATGTTTTCCAGCTGCAATGGTTGTTTTGACCCGGACACCCTCAGTGGAGGTGGGATTCTTGAAGGAGCCAAACCTGCACTGTCAGTTTGCAGTGGATCATAAACTGCCTAATGCAACGGTGGAGTGGAGACTGCAGCGGCACGGGGAGCGCAGCAAGCTCTTCAGCTATTCCAGCCGCACAGGGAAGATTGACGGCAGCGGAGTAGCTGTCAAGGCCATCGCCGCTGGAAACGCCTCCTTTAAACTTCCACCCACCAGAAAACACAGCGAGGGCACATATATCTGCTCTGTGATGGTTCCTCCTCTCTATGGCAGCCATGATATTCCCCTTACCCTAAGTGGTGAGATGATACATTTCTTTAATTCAATTCAGTTCACGGTTTTTTTTTGTATAGTTTATTTATTGTTTCAAATCAGCTTCAGAGATAAGTGGGGTCAAATGTCGTTTTGGACCCCATTGACTTTCTTTGCATGGATAAAAACAGCTATTACATTTTTCAAAATATCTTCTTTTGTGCTCCACTGAAGAAAGGAAAGTCATACAGGTATGGAATGGCATGAGGGTGAATAAATGATGGAACTATCACTTGAATGTTTATTTTTTCTCTTTCAAACTCCATAGAACAACCCCGTGTGTCTATAAATGTGGGCTCCACATTGTCTATGACACTTGGCAAGGACCAGAAGCTAATATGTGATGCAGAGGGGTACTATCCATTGGACGTAAACATTGAGTGGTACCGTGAAGTGTCTGGAGGCAGCCCTACGCCTTCATTCTTGAAGAATGTTCTGTACTCCAGTCATCGACTTCATCAAGATGGCACATACTCGCTCTCAGCCTTCTTCTATCTGCAGCCTGGCCTAGAGGACTCTGGATATAAGTACACCTGCAGAGTATCCCATAAGTCCTTGCTCACTCCCATCCGCAAGAGCTTTTATCTCATAGTTACAGGTGAATCAGATGCAGCCCAAATACAGAATTATTTGCACAAATGGAAAGTCCCTAAATATCCTTTAAATTAGATATTACAAATAACCACTAGGTGGCAGGCATGATGTTCCATTATGACAGATTTTCAGCACTCTTCAATATACTTTTTTTGCTTTGTTTGTTGATCACAGAACCTGACTCTACCATGTGGTATATCACAGTCATTGGATTCATAATTGCCATGCTAGTAATTATTTGTTATATGCTGCCTCAGTATCTTGCAGGTAAGTCATTTGTTGTTTATAAACCACTTTATAAACTTTTTTATAAACTTTATTGTGCATCCCTCATTTTAATTGTTATTATTTGATGGGGT
The DNA here is from genome assembly GCF_001515625.1 of Sinocyclocheilus rhinocerous. NCBI lineage: Eukaryota > Metazoa > Chordata > Actinopteri > Cypriniformes > Cyprinidae > Sinocyclocheilus > Sinocyclocheilus rhinocerous. Next base: position 103,757 of record NW_015633949.1, read on the forward strand.
TTTTTACATCCTGAAAACACTATGCATCGTATATTCCTATTTGATCTATATGGTCCCTTTAGCATGTAACATGAAAATCTTGGTTTTCCACTTAGATGCATATCAAATTTCCAATGTATTTTCTTTAAAATTAAGAAACATACATTTGGAAATAGTTTGTTGAGGCACCTCTTTGCATATTGTGGAATACCATGGCACCTTGTAGCATGTGAAAATAAATACATACATAAACAAAATAATATTAATAACATAAAAATAAATTAAACCATGAACAGTATATTTTTGCTTTTTGCAAAATCCTGACACATGTATAAATTATAAATAAATTGTTATATAAATTATAAATATATTTGTTATTGTGAATAAATATTTAGCCAAAAAAGATCTTGTTTGTAGTTCATTTATTTTAATTTTATTAATTTATTTAATTATTTAATTAGGTATTTAATATTTATTTATTTTCTTTGTTGTACACAACTATTTCCTGATTTATTTTTCTTAGAGTAAAACAATGTAATACACATATTTTTGATTGTAATATCTCAGAATCGTGCATCCCAACTCCTGGTCACAATTATTTGTCATCAGTAGACAGTGATAGTGTGACTGATAAGTAAAGAATTAATTAAGGCAGTCTGTCAAAATTTTAATGTTATCTGGAATAAAAACATTGTTTCACCTTTCAATTATTCTATTCACCTGTGCAAGTTTCATGTTCTTAATATTTTCTCTTTTTTTAGGTAGAAAAGCAGCAAAAAAGGTGAGAATGAAGGTGTAATAGAATAGTAACAATAACATTTCTAACAACATCCTTTGTGCAAATTTACATGAACCCCAGCTGTGTATGACTGAATATGAGTGAGATGAATGGGCTCTCTGTACTGTTTATGTTTGTGTATGTGTGCGTGCTGTGTGTACATGAATGTGTAGTTACTGACATATGTGGAAGTGTGACATAAGTGTGTGCGTCTATTTGCCATATGTCCAGTCTCACGCTGTATGTTTACCTTATGTCTCATATGTGCAGAGGTTTTGAGAGCTCATGCCTGAGGACTTGAAGTACAGCGTCATGGAAACCGACAACACATCCCTCCCTTCGTCTCTTTTTCTCCCCTCATCCCTGCCGTTTCCTCCTGCTGCTACATTCGCCAAGATCAGGTGCTCTTCATGAGAAAATGGGGAGTGCGTTGTGAGGTGTAATTCCAGATCTCATGGTTTATGCCCTTGTTTACTATGGCTGATAAGGCACTGTGGTTCTTTATGAACTGAGGAAGAATTTGCTTGTGGCTTTCTGGGTTGTATCTTTTTTGGCATCTATAAATTTGAATGTCAATTTGGCATGAATGCAAAGTGCACTTTTGATGTTGATCATTTTGAGTTGTAAGTTAAAAATATTACAAAATAAGTGGGGAAAGGTATAAAAAATGTTTTTGCACTTCAGTTGCAAAAAATTTATAAAAAAAATAAAATATGCCTCTAATTTTCGAAATAATGCAGATGAACTTGTACAATTTTTAGGATTTTAAATAAAATCTGTGTGAGATTTATGTTCTGATTGCGTCAAATTGAAATATATCCATCTTCAGAGAACTTTGTGTGATGTTTGCAGCACTGTGTTCCGCTCACAGTGAAAGCCAACACCAATGGCGCTCTGAGGCCTGTGGGGTTTTGAAGTATTCTTGGCTAAATACTCATCTCTGGACCACGGAGCCCCCCGTGAGGCATCTCCCTGACTCCCAGTTAGCTACACTATAAACACTTCACTCAGGAATGGCAGCTGTTCCCAAATGGTACTTGGTACATTCCCCTTCTCCCACAGTACCCTCCTCATCTCTTTCTCACTCGGTCTCATCCCAGCTACAATGTTTTCAAATGCACAATGGAGCCATTATAAGGAACTTTATTTGTGAATTCAGAATCCCTGGTTTCATGATTAGTAATGTCATTCATTGTACATGCTTTGACCGAAAGAAACTAGGTTTTGTTTTATTTCAAGGTTTATTCAGCGGTGATGCTCATTGGGCTTGTTGGAAACTAGCATGCCTGGTGGGTCAGCAGCCAGAGGAACGTCAGTGCTCAGTCCTCAGCTGCCCTGGGACCGTATGAGGCTTATGCCTTGAAAAATCAAGAGTCTCTATTACACCAACTGCATAAATGATGGGCCGCCTGCCCGTGGCTGGTGATCTGTTATTAGCCCCGTCAGTTTCCATTCGACCAGTTGACATTTTAAACAACATGCGGCAGTGGCTTGTTTTATTTCGGCTAATGTGTTGTGGAAGTTAGCACAGTTCTAGCACAATTTAATCAGCTGAGCTGAATTAAAGAATGATTGGGGTTGATTAACCCTCTCCGAACCTGCAATAGGCGACCATGTGGCCACGGTTTCACCACAGATGGGATTTAAAAACAAACAGGCCTCATCACTCTGGGAGGTGTAGTATGATTCAAAGAGTACTGAGAGAACGGCTTGTTTTGTTTGCAAAGCCCAGAAACGCAGAGCCATGTGACTGCTGATGGTGGTCAGTGCTCTGGGGAAATCAATAATGGCTCAATTTATTTTTCATAATTGATGGCTAAATATTTCCCTAAGAGACTTTAAGGTACAACAGAGAATTTTCAATATAGCTGCTTTTTAAAGAAGAGTTATTTAGTATTATGTAATATACTGTAGTCGTATTTATTAATATTTTGTATTAGCTTTATTTATATTTTAAGTTTTAGTAATTTTGTTTTTGTCATTACATATTTTCTTAAATATTTTTATCTAGCTTTATTTTTTTGTTGTTTATTTTTACAGTTTTAGTCATTTTAGTACTTCAGCTTATATAAAAAAAAATTTCACTTAGTTATAAAGGCAGGATTTAGGTTTATTTAAATTTATGTTTTTAGTTCATTTAGGTTTATTTTTCCCATCTACTATTCAATTTTCATTTTATTTCAGGTATTTTATATATTTTATTTTTAATAGTTTTATTTCACACCTGTATGACATTCTTTTTTCTGTGGAACACAAAAGTGTCTCAGTGTTTTTTTGTTGTTTGTTTGTTTGTTTTGTTTTTGTCCATGCAATTAAAAATCACTGTGACTTGTTGTTTGGACCCATTGATCTTCATGGTATGGACAAAGATAGTTCAAACATTCTTCAAAACACCTTCTTATGTGCTCCACAATATGATGGTGAGTAAATTATGATAAATTTCATTTTTGGGTGAACTATCCCTTTAAGGCCACATTTTATTACCTCTATAGTCTGCAGTCTCAGACATCAGGGTGGGTGATAGGTCATTTCTTCTTTTTCCAGTCACTGGGAGTTGAAGTTGCGGTTAAGTATTTGTAGTACAACAAATTTGTTCTCCTGACTGTCCCAAATGGTCTAGTACTTTATTTCCTCAGCATTTGTCTCAGCAGATTTCATTTGTGTCACATAAAATTGCTAGACATTTGTATCCAATAAAATTCCAACTTTCTAATGTTTCACAAGACCCCCCCCCACCCCCCGTATCCTGTCTTATCTTCTTCTCTATATGTCCTGCTGCCCCTTCCTGTCCTGTCCTGTCCTGTGTGTGTGTGTATTTTTCCTGTGATGTTCTGCACCTTTGGCCTGTGTTTGAAGTCTGGTGGTATGAAGATCCAAAAGGGAGACTTTCCCTTGGATTCTTTGGTGAGGGCACAGGCTAGATGCTCAATCGGACCCCTTACATTTACATTACAATCTGTCATTACCCTCTCTCACTCTCTCTTTTCTATCGCTACTGTCTTTTCACCCTCCTTGCATCTCTATGCTCAGATTTTTCCCGTTGGCCAGCGCTGCCAAGACTAGCTGACACTATGACTTGTAGTATTTTTATTGTGTGAGATAGTTGGTTGAGAAATTGCGTCTTCTCAGCACCTGATGACACCTATGAAGACCACTGATACGTGTGTAGGAAAGATCAGGATGCCGATCTGCTAGACATCAACGTCATTGCCATTTCATAGTTGGTATGTCCAGTTAGTAGGGATGTCCAGCTCTAAATAGAGGTTTAACCAGATACATGATTTAAGGTTCTTTTAAAGTGAATTACAGAGAGGTTCATCTTTACAGACGTTGGGGATAAGTGGGCGAGCTGCTCTGGCAATAAAATACTTGGTATAAATACCACCATGATATAAACAAGTTTATGGCTGTGTAATTTAGTGCGTTCACAGACGTAAACATTTTAGCATCTGGAATATGATTTATACCATTTTGATAACTGTGACACTCATTAGATCATAGAAAAATGAGTGTTATGGAAATGTCATAGCACATTCTCCACTAATGCATAAACCAAAAATGTAAACTTTAAAATAAAATAAACAACGAATAGCAGATAAGTATCGCTTTTTATTTCTCCTCTTTCCTACTACTTGTTTCACTTCTGTTTCAGTTTTTTATAACCTTCAGTCAGGTTTTTATTATTATTTTTTAATTTTAAATGTCACATTTGTTTTTATTTTTTATGTATGTATTTATTTTTATTTATTTTTAAATAATAGAATGAACTCAATGCATCCTTAAAAATTAAGTAAAATGGAGGGTGAATTTATATTCAATATAACATTAACGTTCATATGCATTTGATTATACAGTGAGCCTGTGGGGAGATGCTTTTCTAATATTATCAGTCTGAGAAAAACTGAGTCTGAAGATCTATGTTTAAATAGGCTGGAAGTCTGTCTGAAAGGGGATCCAACACATCAACACATGGAAGCATGAGAATGACATGAATGAAAATAGCTGTGGGACATAATGGGCTCAAGGGGCTCAAAGGCGATAATAGTTTACTGTATCTCAGCAGCCATTGCTTTGGTGTGGTGTTTATTGGTTTATGCCAGTAAGCACGCAACATATAGGCCTACCTAAAACACATCCCCTAAGGCTGTTATTGTTATTTTTTTCTGTAAGGCACAGCACAGACAGAAACCGAGTGGGAGAACAGAAAGGGTAATTGTTCCACACCTTCTGTGAAACAAACCTGTGGATCCATGTTAAATGAATGCCAACTAAGAAAACAAATCCTGATGAAAGTGCTTAGCTGAAACAAAAACACACCTTTGAAACATTTAAAGGGTTGAAGATAAGAGGAAAAATCACGTACCGCTACGCACACATGCACACAGCTTTCCTTATTAGAAAATTGGGCAGCATATGTGCATACGTGCGCACTCAGTCATGATGTCATGGAACAGACGTACTAAAATTCTTAGCAATCGTTCAGAGCTTTAGACCATATATGATTAAGTTCTCCGAGGACTTGCCAGGAAATATCGCCAAGTTTTTCCTTCAGTCATTTGGCTCTCCAGACACAGAGGTGATTAAAGATGAAGCTGTCAGCTGAAAGTGAGCTTCAGAAATATTTGACGCCACAAACTGAGTGATAGCTCTAACATCCACATGGCTCGCCTCTGTATTGCAGCTCTGTACTGTAATTTAATGGCAGCCATCTTTATGTCATCTGTTATTTTGTAGGAATCCGCAGTGAGGGAGGATTTAGACTAACCAGTGAACTACGATCCCAAAGACGTTCCCCTGCTGAGCTCCTATTAGTTTGTGACTGTCCGTGAATGTACAAGATTCAAAAACGTGGTTTGTTGGTAAAGTATGTCATACCCTGCATTTGATGGCTTTCCTGCTTGTAATCTGATTCCTATGATGTGGTGTGTTTTGCGCTGAACTGACTGAAGAAATGGATTCCTTTTGGGAGAGAAGACCAGCTGAGAAGTCAAAAGTCAGGATCAGACACCCTCCCCTGCAGCGCTACACGAGAAGGGTCAGTCGGGCAGATTCTCAGCCATTAAAATGGGTAGGAATGGAAAAGCCTCATTGTCCACTGACCTCCCCTGACCCCATCTCCTCCTATGCCTTCTGGACCTAGTGCCGGGAAGTGAAGTCATCCACACCGGTTTATCAGGTCTACTGGGGGCCAGTCATTTTCTCTATCTCTTTACCTTGTCTTGTCTTTTCTGTCACTGTTTATCTTTCTCCCATTAGTCATGTTAGCGTCTGTGTCCCTCTGTCAGCTCAATCAAGTGTGTTTGCACTTAGACACAGTCATCAATAGCTCTGGCGCCTCTGTTGCACGCCTCAGTGTTCTTTCTTTTCATTTAACATGGAGTAGTATACGTTTATTGCACAGCTCTCTGGAATGCTCGATTGTGATTGGTCAGTTGCAACATTCCATGGTCAGATATTTTTTACATATAGGCCTCTAAACTGTACATTTGATCATTGTACCCGGCATCCAGTCCCCTACACTTTGCTAGTATCTTGTAGTCTCTTTATTCACATATAATAAAATAATTTAAACAAAATCAATAAATAATGTCCATTATTTATTAAATAAGTGAGGGGCATAATGGGGTGGTTCTTCAACTATGGGCACTTTTCCCAGCGGTTGATTTTTCTCAAGTTGTGATGTTACAGAAATAGTGACAGATCTTGTATTCATTTTTGACATACATTTGAGTGAAATGGATTATGGAAAAAGAAAAAAAAAAAGTGTAGGGTGGTTGTTGATTGGATGGAGGCAGATCTGAATGCAAACTCTGGTGAAGTCTAGTATATATGTATATGTCTGTCAGTCACTGATGTTTAAATTAAAAATTATGTGGTCAAATAATTTTTTTGTAAATTAAAAATTAAACAACATGGATGAATCATCACAATTAGATCAATAACATTTAGGCCTGGTTTCACAGACAGGGCTTAGACTAAGCCAGGATTAGGCCATAGTTCAATTAGGACATTTAAGTAATTTTTCATAAACATGCCTTAGAAAAAACATTACTGGTGTGCATCTTGAGACAAAACAAAGACACTGATATATTTTAAGATCAGTCAGTGCAAGTTTCTTTCAGTTGACACAGCTCAGACTTACATTTTAGTCTGGGACTAGGTTTAAGCCTTGTCTGTGAAACCGGGGGTTAGTGTTTCGAGACTACTATGAATACTACTTTCTAAAGTCTATATAAAGAATGAAATAAACAATAAAAACAGTTTAAACATTTATTGTGTGAAGATTATACATTTTTTACCCACATTATGACTCTCCCTCAGTTGTAATGTTTGACAACATTGTTATTGAGAGATATTTGATCCATGAATACAATTTTTAAAAATGAATGTCAAATTATGCAAAAAGTGTAAAAACAAATTACAATTATGATACAATTGTTTGTATTAAGGACACATAAAGTGCTAGCAATGAAATCAGCTCATCCAAAACAAAGAAATCTGCCATTGTTTTACAAAAATGTCATTTATATCCCCATCAATTCCACCGCAGAATGGTGATTTGAGATGTGGTGGAAATGAGATTTGTTCATGACAACAAAAATGGCAGAATTGTCCTGTGATACATTTATGTGTTACTAGACAAATTAAACTTTTGAGTTTGAAAATTGTGTTTCATTTTTACAGGTCAACAAGTCCAAAAGTACTAAAGAAACACCCATATACTCACAGGCTCTCATTCTCTATGCTGTATAGCATATATGTAGCAATGACTCGCTTTATTGAGCCTCCTACTACACTCAAATAAATGATTCTTGCCAGTAATTGAAATGAAGCAAACAATTTAAATAAAGTATATTTTAAAAAGTATAAAATAATTATTATTATTCCGAATTACGCTTTCTCAACATGAACGTAATGAATCCGAAATCAACCTGATCAAATTACATAAACTATACCTAATTTGTTGCAGTAAAGCGCGAATGCAGATGTTGCGCATGCGCATATTAGATTTTTTTTTTTTAAACTGAAGGCGGCAAATCGACTAGGGCGCGACGACGGTGACTCAACGGTAGCAAGGAAGATTAATGAAGAACAGATGAGGAGATTATACAAGGTAAGATATTTTCTTCATTTATAATTGATGTAGACTTAAACATAAACTATTTTTATTATTTGATCGATCTTGATTTACCTTAACTGCCCTAACTGCACTTTTTGGCGAATGAACTAACGTTAGATATTTTCGGTCTTCCCTGCTAACCTTATCTTGATCATTTTAAAATTTACTATCTTGCTATTCGAGTATGTGCATAATTTTTGCATTTAAGCAGATCACGCATGATTTTTTTTTTAAACAGTGTCATCTCGACATACGTTAAACGTTAGGATCTCGCGTAAAATCAAATCTGTTATCAAATATATGCAACTTGGATCATTTTAAGATATATATGGTCGACTATGTGCTCACACCAAATGAAAGATTTTGCAGGGGCTTTCATTCTCTTGCTCTCACACAAGCCTTTGTTTGGCTGACTGTTTATCCAGCACTTGGAAATAAGCAGTATTGGAAACTGGCGCCTGAATGAATCAAATAAGAAACATTCAACTGAATTTCTTGCTTTTTTAACTTTAGCTTTGATTATATATTATATTATATTATATTATATTATATTATATTATTAGAGTTAATTATAATATAATCTAGTTATAGTTGTAGTTAATTAAAACCATAAATAAATTTTAAAAAAACTTGTTGTTTTGTAACAAAATAAAATAAAAACTTAAACTTATTTTATTTCAGCTATTTGCCAAGGTAACATTTCTCATTTTCATTTAGTTTAACTTGAGGTACTAAAATAACTAAACCAAATAACTAATAACTAAAACTGAAATAAAAATGAATATAGACATATTATTTAAAAAGATAATAATAATAACAAAAAACATGGCAAAATTAACAGAAAATATAAATATTTCGAAATATTATAGAATTTCGAGGATACTAAATAACACTGATTATAATTTAATATTATTATATTATGTGTATTTATTTTTTACGATTACTTGAGTTCAAACCATTACTGGTGGAGCCTTTATTCTCTTAAACATGCAGTTATAAAATGCATTATGGAACCAGATGACATGTAGAGTAAAAATATGCACATCCGTATTTTCATTTTATGTTTTGACAATTTTTTTTCTTCCACTTTAGACCACTATCGTAGCCTACATGCTGACATCAACCACTAATAGAAAAAATATGTTTTTCTTCCCTCGAGTGAGAAACCAAAATGGTCATTCTCTGCACAGCTCATGTAACTCTCATCAGGAACACGGTCAAATAAGCCCATTATTACGCTGTCCAAACCACTCCAGAGGAGCACACGTATCCCAGCTCATCACTCTCAGCATGGTAACACTAATACCAATGATGATTTTCCAAGTGCACTGTTGTGTATGTTTGTGTCTGTGTGTGCGTGCGTGCATGCGTTAAAGACTATGTGGCCTCACCTTCTAACGGTTAAAGAGACAGGATGATGTCATGCAATATGAGGCTGCTGTAGGGCAAAGGAGCCTGGGAGGTTTTAGCTGAGTTTCGGTACAGCAGAGCAGATTGCAGAAACAATAGATGGATATGACAGAAAATGTGTTTTGGCTTGAGTTGCCTCGATTACATCACTCTTACTTGCTTCCTAGAAAATCTATCATTGCTAAAGTATTATTCTTGGCATGGGCTGCAGACTGATAGTTCCTGCTTCTCAGGAAGGGGCTGCAGCTTTGTGAAGAAGTTTTTGCATTTATTATGTGTGCTTTTACTTTCTGCTTGCACTCATATACTGTTCAAATATTTGGGTCTGGTAACATTTTTTAATTTTTCTGAAAGAAGTCTCTTGTGCTCACCAAGGCTGCATTTATTTAATGAAAAAATACAGGAAAAACAGTAATATTGTGAAATTATTAAAATAACAGTTTTTTTAAATTTGAATATATTTTGAAATGTCATTTTTTTATATATATATTAATATATTTTAAAATGTAATTCATTCCTATGATTGTAAAGCAGCTGCAGTCTTCAGTCAGTGTCACATGATCCTTCAGAAATCATTCTAATATGCTGATTTGGTGCCCAAAAAACATTTCTTATTATCAGTATTGAAAACATCTGTGCTGATTTTTTCAGGATTTTTGATGAATAAGAAGTTCAACAACATTTATTGGAATTTTTTATTTTTTGTATAAATGTATGTATGTGTATTTTTTGTATGTGCTCTTGCTAAATAAAAGTTTTATTTATTATTATTTTTTTTTTATCTTATATGAGCCCAAATTTTTGAAGAGTAGTGTAAAAATAGTGAGGTCTATTTTTCACTCTTTTCTTTTTAATTTACTTTGAATTATATCAGCATAAACAATATAAAAGTCTTAACTGTCTCTTTTGATCCATTTAATGTGCTCTTGCTAAATAAAAGTTTTATTTATTTTTGTATTTTTTTATCTTATATGAGCCCAAATTTTTGAACAGTAGTGTAAAAAGTAATGAGGTCTATTTTTAACTCTTTTCTTTTTAATTTTCTTTGAATTATATCAGCATAACAACATGAGTGATGTTGAATTGAATAATAATTTGTTTTTTGTTTTAAAACCATTTAAATCATTTAATTAAGTTTAATAATTTATTCATTGACATCCACAAGTTTGTGTAAACCCTGATTATCATATTATCTGAGATGATCCATGGAAACAGGACATATGGCACAAATTTACATATTTGATTTAGTCTTAGAAATATTTAATAATATTTATTTAACGCCACAATCCTAAATATTTATTTTCATTTCAGGGTATAAATGAAATAAATCCCAGATTTTCCTCAAACTTTTGGACTCCACTGTAATTTTTTCCCCACATTTGTAGAACGATATAACTTTTTGGATCTTCTCTCAACCCTTAATGTAATCCAAATGAGATGATCCACAGCTTTCATTGAGCACTATAATTTCCCCATTGTTCTTTTTAAAGGTTGGGCAATATGTAGCTTAGTTTACACCAGAATGACAAACAGCCTGTTTAATTTGGAAGGAAATTGTGATTTTGAGACATTAAGTAAATAAATATTAACAAACCTCAGCCTAAATCCAAACGGAATATTAAGTCATTGAGCAGTGGATGTAATTACTCTGCACTGTCACAATAGTTTCTGTTTACTTATTCCTTTTAAAGACAAAGCCCACTTAAGACGAGGCTCATTTCATGGATGAGATGAAGTCGGAATCACTTTCTCCACTGTAAAGGCATCCCAGTAGACCACTAGACCACGTTTCTACACAAGATTAAGTACAGTGTTGATCGAAGGGTTTAAGCAAACTGCACTGAATCAGGGGGTAATTGTGTTGCGGTGAGTTCTGATGTGGTTTGGATGTAATCTCATATTCCTCTTAGGCATGCTTATGTGCGTATGTATTTGATTGATTAAAGAGGCTGTTTATGTGTGTGTGCAGCAGTGGAGATCAGCACAGAGTACAGCTCAGTCAGCCCATCCTGGCTGTTCAGAGCAAACGGGGCTGTAATTATCCTCCTGTCATCTCAGGAGGTCGGCTGGGATTTGGGGAATGTGTCCCCCTCCTCCACATCCTTGTTCTTTTCACCTTTCAACCCCATCGTTCTCCTCAGCATAAGGGCATTTCTTCAGCTGGAGGATCACACTGTCACACCAGAGTGGACAAGACTGGCCGTTCGGTGTCCATCTCAGTGATGTGTGTGAGTATGTGAATGGTTTGTGAGAGCATGAAATCAATCACCTCTGGTTCAGATATGCATTATAGTCACATTTCAACCATAACTCACGTCATGGTGCAGCCTGCCAGAAATTGATCCGCTTATGCCTCTGAGAAAATGCCAAGAATATCACAAAAATAACTTTAAATCAGTTTTATTGTTCTCTCGTCTGCTTCTCGCACTCCCCCTCTCTCTCACTTGGCACAATGTGCACTTAATTAAATTGACTTTGAAGTGACTATGACATCATGATTTGGCTGTTATTCTTCTGGACGTGTTTGGACTTCTGGGTTCCCATGGAAACTCTGATGTAATGGCCACGCAGACTTGTTTTCAGGAAACCCACAGCTTACACGTGGTGAAATAGATGGGCTTTTGTTTTTTTAAAAGGATCGGTGGTTTGTCAACAGCAGATGAAAGCCAGACAGGGTTCGCAGGGCATTGGTTCGCTCAAACTGAGGATGAAACTTCAGCCTTTAGACTGATGGGTTGACATTTTCTCAATGTGAACAGGAAAAGTTTCAGTCTATGTCATCACGGCTGAATGTGGTTAAAGAACCATGTGCTCTAAAGCCTTAGTGGTTCACCCGGTGTGTGTTAAAGTTTAGTGACATAGAATTCATGATCTGTGGTTAACTTGACTGTTTACTGCATGTTTCCCACCATGCCTCATTCTTTCGAATAAGGCCAGACTGGTTATTTTGGGAGGGCACCACTGATCCATTTATAATAAGTCAAAGTAGTTAATATTGCTAGAAAGATTTTTTACATGATTCCACAAAAATGTCTCTTCACTGCTGCAAAACAAGCTTAAACATTCTTAGCTAGTTTGTTTCAGCTGCTAGAGGCATGTCAACTAATTAGGCTGGGAGACCAGCTTAAACCAGCTAAGACCAGCAAACCAGCACCAAAAGCAGAAATGGGGCATGACATGAAGCAATCAATCACCAAACATAGCCAATCAGATAATTTTTCCCTGTTTGCACGCTTTCTTGCACTACTAATGCATTGCAGCTGAAAAGCGTAAAGTTGTTCACATATCTTTTTTTTTGACACTTCCGAAAAGCTTCAATAAATGCCATGCTTTTTATGGTTTTCTTGTAAAACTTGAGGGATTTGTCAGTTTGTCACACATTATTTAATTCTCAACTTCCCCAATCAGTCTCTCTCCATCCATGTCTTTTGATTATATATTCTTCGATTCCAGTGAGCTTTTGGTGTGGGCCACAGCTGTTAAGATACAACCTGATTAACGTGATTACATTTTATAGCTTGTCACTTTATGGCATATTGTTGGGCTGCAAAGGTATTAGGGGCTGTTGACACAGAACTTGGTTTTGCATTCCATTGCACTCATTTTCCATTGTTTTTTATGTAAACATGTGCAAGACATCTTTGACCACTGCGCTTTCTTCTTTTGCAGTGTTTCACTCATGACAAGGCGTTCTTAAAAAGCTGCACTCAAGTTAAAAGAAGTTCCAAAGACATGTCTCTAGACCTTCATTCCACTACCCAACATCTAGTGTTCTTCAACGCTGAAACGTGTTGAAAGTCCTTTAAATTGGCATGGTACTTTGAAAGTAGTTCAGCTCTTGTATTTAAATCTGAACGCAGGATTCAAAAATGTTTTAGCAGGCAACCTAATGTGATTTAAAAAACTAACAAAAAGGATGCATTAAATCCTATCAAAAGTGATAGTAAACACATTTATAATGTTACAAAAGATTTCTATTTCAACACAGAAATGCATTCTGCGTTAAAGGCCCCTTAAACTGGTTTAAGGGGCTGTTCACATAGAACTTGTTTTTGTGTTAAAAACTGCAACATGAGAGTAGCAGAAAAAACCTGAACATCCGATGCTGTCCTATTTACTCAGGAAACAATTGAAAAGCTGTACAGTATAATGCAAACCTTTTATAGCTTGTGGTAAGCATGCAGTGTTTGTTTGTAAAATAACAACTATGGAGAAAGTTCAACATAATTGCATGATTGCTAAAAGTGTTAAAAATAAACAAAACAGTCTTTCATGACTGTTTATCTGACTTGTTAATCTCGTACAAATTTGTCACAATGACTGTATGCATGAGTATGTTTAAATCAGACATAATCTTACAGTGTAATTTGGTGAGTCATATCAGGACTGTATGTCAGCTGCCATTTCCCAACACCCAGAGATCCTTGGGGCTCAGCAACTCCTTAGGAAGAAGTTATAGTTGTGTCATAGTTTTGTCTTGGTCACATCCTTCTCTCATATCAGTGTTGCAATACCTGTGCAGGTTATCTCTGTCACTGATCCCTCCTCAGATAAGAGTGAACAGATCTTGCGTGAGCATGTGAGGTCTTGCACTGGTCTGTCTCGGCGCTACTGATCCAAAAAGCGTGTCTGATCCATTCTGCTCGACTTCTCAGAATCACCATCATGTATCTCAGGATCAGATAAGGGCAAAAGGGAAGAAATGGTGGCTGCATTCGATACAATAACAAACTGCCAGGGAAAAGCACGACGTTGTGCTGTTCCTCCATGTGCCTGTTGCTGATCCCGAGAGACATTTACAACCCATGCCTGACGTGAAAGTCTGACATCATTGCAAGATGGAAATCATATTTGGGGGGGGGACCTCTGTTTAGATCTGTCTAGATCAAGATGTCTTGAGGAAAGATTAATAGATATCTTGTTCCTCAGCGTGGCATTTTCTTCCTGCGTTCGCTCAGAGCTCTGTTAAGTAAAGTTGATGAGCACATGCCCAGTGTGTACAGCTATAAATCACTTCCGCTCTCCCGCGGCTTCCAGTGTTTACAGTAAACAGTGGGCTGGAATGCAAAGTTATTTCAGTCAGTTGGCCAGGACTCATTGGTTGTGCTACAGGCCGTTAGTCCAACCCAGAGCCCCCCTGCACCTCATTATGTGATTAGGCCTGTTTGCTCTGCCGGGGTTCTGTTGCAGCTCTACACTCATCCCTTCACCCACAAAAGACAAACACAGACGCAAACACAACAAGCCCACTTCCTCCAGATCCATTATGTCCCTCTATTCACCCTAAACAGCAAACTCTTGAAATCCAATCGGCCCCCATTTTGTCTATACACTGATTGATCATCACAGGACGCAAGGTCAGTTTGGAAAGGACAAGACTTTGAACTCTTAGGAAGTACAGAGGAGGATTCTCCAGGGAATGACCTCTTTGTTTATTCATTTGAAATGAGTTCAGCTATTGTATTCAAATGAGAAGGCGGGATTCTAAAATGTTTTGGCAGGCAGCTTAATGTGATTTTGTTTTTGTTTTTTTTAATTCAGCAAGGATGCCTTTAATTTATTAAACGTGACAGTAAAGACATTTCTAACATTACAAAAAAATATTTTTTAAATAAATGTGGTTCCTTTGAACTGTCTATTCATCAAAGAATCCTGAAAAAAAAATCAAGGTTTTCCCAAAAATATAAAGAGGCACAACTGTTTTCAACACTGATAATGATAAATGTTTCTTGAGCAGCAAATCAGCATATTAGAATGATTTCTGAAGGATCACGTGAGACTGAAGCCTGAGTTATGGCTGCTGAAAATTCAGCTTTGCCATCACAGGAATAAATAACATTTTCAAACAGTTATTTTAAATTGTAATTATATCTCACAATATTACTGTTTTTAATGCATTTTTTATCAAATAAATTCAGCCTTGGTGAGCATAAGACACTTCTTCTGTTTGCATGATGCAACTTTCTATTTCTGCAGCAACACGTTAGGTAACCCAAAATCTCACACCTCATAATTGTACATTAATCTTTAAATAATATTTACAGACTGGATGTGATTGTGTCACATCGCACAGAATTTTCACATTCAGTGCTGACAGGCAATTAGCTTGCTGCTGGAAACTTGTCAGGACATTTTAAACCGCATATTGTCACACTTTTACAGTGTAAGCAGGCACTTTAAAACTTTAAGAGTGCAGTCTTTATCCTGACCTCAAGCACCACACTCCGAACCCAGCGAAAGTGAGACAGAAAAAAACAAAAGGCGTGACTGTTCCTCTCTGATATAGCACCGCTGAGACATTGGGACATGCTTGAGCTGGAGAAATGTGAGCAGTGGCCTTTATCTGTCAGGAGAAAAAAAAAGAGTGAGGAACAGTGAGTGTGAGAGAGAGAGAGAGCAGAGACAGAGCACTGTGTTGTGAAAGTGGAGATTAATACAAATACAGTGGAAAGAAAGAGGGGGAGCCGGGATAAAGTGGAGCTCTATCTCTCCTCCTCTTTTCTCTTGTTCCCTCCCTCTCTCTGCTCCCTCCCCCGTGCTGCAGAAGTAGTAGGAGGTTAACGTGACTGTGAGAGCTGTACTTTAAAACAGCACGGTGGGCTGAACTCACACACTCGGACACTCACAGCAGATAAATCATACTGAAACATAAGGTCTGTAAACACTCAAACACTCACAATTTGAACATTTTCTACTGTACTTTTTTAAGTTGGGTGAGATTTAAAGATGTTTTTTATTCATTAGATCAGGAAACAAAGTTTGTTTCTGACTCATTTTTGTCTCCACAGGTCACTGTTGTCAATCCCTCTGGATTTCTATAGGATCTGGGACTTTAAACAATTTCAAGAGGGAAATATCAGAGACAGGTGTAGGACTGTAAAGGAAGGTACCTGGACACATAGTGGAGATGGATGCAGGCCCGTTGGCATCAGTGGCCGAAGGCTCTCCGGAAGGGGAGACTGTGTGTGCCGCTTTGGCCCGCTATGAAACCACATTGCGGGATGCCGTACGTGAGATCCATGTGGACGTCAGTGCTTTCAAGCTGGGCATCGAGCGGAGACTAGAAGAGGCCATTAATGTGAGTGGACCTCTGGGCCGGGCCGTGGCACAGCTGCAGCAGGAGAACCGGCAGCTCAGGGGTCAGTTAGAGGCCCTAACCCGACAGGTAGAGATGCTTACGGGGTCGGTGTGTGACAGAAGCGCACTTCTCACTGAAGGATCGGCACCACCACAGAGCAACAGCAGCACCGTGGGGCATCAGTCTCCACCGTCTGCGGCCCCCAGCGTAGCAGCTCTGACCGGCTCTGCCTCCAGCCCCACCGCCACACGCTTCTCCAGCAGAGCCACCTTCTCCGTCACCAGCAAAACTAATGTGAGTAGACATTTGCGAGAATGTGTGTTTAAATGGAAGCATGAGCTCGAATGAGGTTATTTTGTAGAACTGGAAAAAAAGGATTGATGTGAGGAACTTTATGTTCAAAAACTAAATATTTTGACATAGAGAAGCCCGAAGCTGGAAAACGTATACAAACTAACTGAATGTTTGAAAAGGCAGAATTTGTCTCAGACCTTTGGCGCAGTCTCTGATAAATGTGGGATGAAGTTTGGATCAAGTGACAGATACACTGCCACAGTTTCGCCCTAGTATTATGATGAACTTTGGAATTTTTACTATGATTTCAATATTTGACATGGTCTTACTCAGTCAGTAATAAAGATATAAATGTTACATTTTCACAGAATGTTCTTTACCTTATGAAGGATGATTTTATATAGAAAACAGTAAATCACCAAAAATGACTTTAGCTGGGTTTTCACAGACAAGGTCACATTTTATAAAATTAATGCATTTTTTAAACTGCAAAGGCGGCATAGAAGCTGCACCCGAAGTGGCTTAAATTCCTAAAAAGAGGCTGTTTAATGAAGCATAAATACATTTACATGGGAATTTAAATTGCTAGAGTAATGTTATTTAATTGATGCTTAAAATAATTAAATTATTAATATGTGCTTAATACATGTAGAATTTATGGAATTCAATTATGGTAGCTCTGATGCTGCATTTAATTTACACTGAAATAAAGCAGCATATTTTATTACGGCTTTTATGCAGCATTGTGCTTTTGCACATAATTTGGAGCATGAATAAATCTGCCTTCACTCAGAGCAGCCTTCACTTGTCTGTATAAAGGCTCCAGATTTTTGTGAAATGACAAATTTTTAATTAAAACAATCACTTTAAAATGCTCAAACAACCCAGATGTTTTATTCACATCAGTACTGATCAAACCAAGATGATTTAAGCGGTTTTAACAGATGTCATTCATTCAAAGCATGCTTTATTTGATTATGTACATTTCATAGTTTGTATATTTATACTGTAAATGCTGCAAAGTTGAGGGCATTTAGAATCCTAAGATGCAGTTCTTGATATGATGGAAAATGGCTCTATTCAGGATTACAGGACTACAGCTTTATTTTGTTTGAGGAGACTCTCTGTTGAGTTGAACCTGTCAGCTTTAAGCCTTTAACAGCTGCTGCTTGTGACAGTAAAACTCAAACGTCATGCAGTCGTCACTTATTACTTTAGAGCACGGTGCTATGAAGTATAAAAATACTATAATTTGCATAGCATGCAAATCAAATGGAATTGTTTCATAATGTCTTGTTTTAGATTTCAGGTTCGTAAATGGTTTTTCTAAATCATCATAATTTTAGTAGCAGGGAGTGCAGTTGATTTTGGCTGTGAGTCAGTAGAGACAAGGAAGGCTGTTATCTTCCCTGCCACATCCACACCTGCCAACCGTATAATGAGAGAGCTACGTTTTGGGCTCGTAAAATACTCAGAGACTGTTGTGGCAGGTCTGTGGAGCACTACTTTTCAGGCTCAGCCTGCAGGAAAAAGTGAGCGAGAGAGAGAGAAAGACTGGAAAAAGACAGCGAGACTCCACGTGGGGATGTGTGCTGGCCTGCCTCCACGTGGCTGTACTGAGAGCACCTGCAGATATCATGAGTATCACACTTTATCTCTCGCTCTTCCTTCTAACTCCGTGTCTGTCTCTGATTCTTTCAGAGGCCTGATGTACTTTCCGTTCTTGGGAAATAACAGTTTATCCTGGGCTCAATCTCAGACTGCCGCCACTGTATCTGAGGCATTTCTTGTTCTTGTCTCTCAACTATCATTCTGTCTCACACGAAACAATGTCTCCAGAAACTCGTCCTCTCCATCTGTCTTTCATTCTATGCTTGGCCTCTCTCACTACGGTTC
>NW_015633949.1:122372-156835 GCF_001515625.1 Sinocyclocheilus rhinocerous
TACTATGGAAGTCAATGGTGCCCATCAACTGTTCAGATACTAACACTTTTCAAAATATCTTCTTTTGTGTTCTACAGAAGAAAGAAACTCATACAGGTTTGGAACAAGTGGAGGGTGAGTAAATGATTGCAGAATTTTCATTCTGGAAGTGAACAACTCCTTTAACATCCTCCACTAGGCTTGTAGCAACTAGCAGAATTTGCAGCATTTTCTTGAGCCAAACTTACCCTAAGAACAGACGTAATGCACTTTTTCCTCTGGGAAGACAGCATTTTCAGGATGTACTATTAAAGTAAATAAACTGTAAATGTTATAATATAAATTTGACTTAGGAAGTAGTATGTAACAAATTAATATGTATATTATTTTTGTTTAGGAGCTCAAGAAAATGCATCCTCATGTCTGTCTTTTCTGTGGATTGTCATATTGCAAGAATTTTTCAATCAAGACGTTTTAAACTGGCAAAGAACCATTAACATTTATAGTTTTGACATACACCGTTCACTATGCTATGACTTAAATGTAAACATAAACATTTATGCCTTCTGTGATATGTTTATACACACCACACATCTGTAGCAAGGACCTTTTTCCCTCTACATATACCCCATGTTGCCAAGCTTCACCAAATGACCATAACAGCAATTCAAATCCTATGTTTGGCTCTGGCAGTGTGAGAAACACCCTCCTTGCTTTGACTTGCTTCACCCCAGAGTGCCAGTACATCAAGTATTCAGCCATCTAATATTGCCAAAGTCGAGCTGTTTTTAAAATGGTCCACTTTGGTTACATGAAGCCCAGAGGAATGCCGTTTGATCTGACGTGCTGGGCTTTAAATTCGGTTTTGATGCTGGGAGTTTTCTAGATTTGGACAGCCTGCCAGGTAGCCAAGTAGGCTTCCAAAGGCTTAAAGGCTGAGCATTTGTTTGCAAAGATTCACTTAAGCGTCCACATTTGCGAGGCTGCTGGACTCCAAGCCTTTATTTATGAGGCTAATGCGTATGAATATGCGCCTGTATAATTTTTACGCCTTGGCAGGAGGGTTAAAGGAGCTTAAATGAACATACTAGCATGTGTTTGTTTGCATGTGTTTGTGTGAGACATGTTTGACGTTTCTAGCCCGGCGCTGGCCCAAAGCCAATGCACTCACAATGGAACAGATCGTTTAATCTCCTCCTGTTGCCCTGCCTGGATCTCCATGTCCAGCACAGATTCTTGGCAGAGAAGAAGGAGTAGAACAAAAAACCTTTGCACAGCTATTAATACAGTAGAGTGTGAGAGAGAGAAAGAGAGGGCGAGAAAGAGGGAAAGAGTGAGGGAATGTGAGAGGGAGGGTGGAAAAGAGAGAATAGATTGTGGATGGGGGGGCTAGAGAAAGGCATCCAGCCGCTCCCATGCTGCCCCTGGCTCTCCTAATTACTTCCAGACAATGCCATGTATTTTCATCTCCGTGGTTACAGGTTAATAATTCGGTGTTTACGGGATGACCTCACTGCCCTTCAGGAACCATTGTCCTGCCTTGTAGGAATGTGTATGGGCCAAGAATGGGAGAAATTAGATGAAGAAGTTTTAGTCAAGACCTTGCATATCCACCCATGTGTGTGTCACTAGATTAAAGTACAAGGCCCTTGGTGTCTCAGCCGGTGCTAGAAAGTCTAAACCAACTTAAGCTCTTAGATATTGTGTTCAAACTCCTGAAACTGTCTGTGTGTTTGACCACTGACTAGATTTGTGTTCTCCATCTGCAGGTGGGGCTGTAGATGTAGCGAGTCCCTCTGGGCTACAAACTATCAATCGTGCTTTAGCGAATCGTGTTGAAGTGGACTCGCTGCATGGTCATGTAGTTTTAATCTGAAGAGGTTTCTCAAGAGTCTAGGAGCTCCTGCATCAATGCGTCAGAACACACGATTTTGATGTTTACAGATGAGAAATGTACAGTTTACATGAACCAAAGAGGTGTAGAAATTTTTTGTTAGGCAACCTAAAATGTACTTATGTGTTAGCATTTAAAATACCAGGTGGACAGTAGCAAAGTTAAATAGATTTCAAAATATCTCAAGTCTATATTAACGTATTTAAATTTTTGGAAACTTTACCAAACTACAAAAACGTAAAAACATTCCAGAATTCTGATTTGTGAACAAATCATTCTTTTGAGACAAATCTGATTGAACTAGTTCACAAATAACATTCATTAATTCGTTTGTGAAATCAAGCAAACCTCTTTCAGCCAATTCTTTTCAGTAAACTGTTTCACAAACAGCACTGAATGATTCATTTGGGAATTCAGATAATTCAGTTGCACCAGTTAAACTTACTGATTCAGTAATCAAACAAATCTTAAGCTAACAAATCACTTAATTGGTCTTGTCTGACTCAAAATGAGCCAAGAATAAAGAGTAATCCTCAAAGCTTGAATATGCTGACTCCTAATAATTCATAATAAGGTCAGACTGGATGGTATTTAATATGACTTAATAAACTTGACTACATTTGGTTACACCAATGAAATTAAATTAGAAGTTCAGATTCAGGGCTTGAATTTATGTGGTCTAGAGGATGTCAAGGCTTTTTACAGTGTACATTTGTGATTGTGGGAGTGAAAATGAAGCACACCCACTCCCTGAGAAATCAGGAGGAATTTTCGTAGTTCACACACACACAGCTGAGTGTTCAAATGCCTCTGCACAGGTTTTCTTTCCATTCTTACTTCTGTTAGAAGAGAGAAATTGCGGGCTTTGTGGGGCTTTGAAAAACAGGTGTTTGGGCCTCTTTATTCACAAACACTTGAGTTTTTAAAGGAAATTACAGAGCAAAGACCCTCACAAACCAGGCATCCCATCCCTGTCTTTCTCCGCTTTATAGACTCTACCTCTCTCTGACTTTCTAACAGCAGGAAAAATGACCCTTAAATTACTTTCAGCCAAATTGGGGGGACAAACATTTCTCTTCAATCACAAATGATTTATTTATTTTTTTACACTGTATATTTATACCTTAAACAGCATCCAGTTTGCTTTTCCTGATCATGACACTCCTGCTCCAAAAGTTAGCCCAGCTATTTGTACATTGGAAAATATAAATAGCACTATCAGCATGGCTTATTAATACCAGAGAGGGCTTTGTTAGAGCTGGCTATCTGTAGGATTTGAGTGACAGGGGCTGGAATTAGTCCTCTGAACCCTCTAGAGTTCTCCCACAAACATGCCCTATATTGTTGTTAATGTTCCATTCCATTCCCCCACCACCACAACGTTCCAAGAATCTCAAATGTCACAGTGAGGCAAGAATATCCCCTTAGATACATTTAAAATCAGACATGCACACACACAGCGCTTCATCAAAACTGGCATTCATTTCTCTGATCATACACAGAGCAGCTCTCTGTTTTCTCTTGCAGTAACAATGCTCAAGCTGCCACACTCATATTTCACTCACCAACAAAACACTCCAAGATTATATACAATACAACCTTGTGATTATCCACCGAAAAATATTCCTTTATGCACCCCTGCATTGCACAGTCAGGCTGCCAGAATGCTGGGGAAATACTTATTTTTGCCGTAGAGGGACATTTAGACTCACATGAAAGGCTTTCTGTGTGGGGAGTCCATTGTCTGAGTGGACTGTACATAGTAACCGCATTTAGAGGCATTCGGTATTTGTAGGCCTATTGTAGGAAAAAACCAAATGGACTGAAGACCCCTTAAGGCCTTTTCTTGTCTTCTCACCTGCAGGAGTGATTACTGTGTCTCTGAAGGGGCTGCATTCAGTGCTCTAGTGGTCTGTTTTGAATAGTCTGAGAGACAACATTGTTGTCAAAAGCACCCTTATTGTCTATGAATGCCCTCAGTTATGGAGGAACAGCACGTACAGGAGATGAGCGACAAAAGGATGGGCTGTCCAAATTTTTTTTCCCTCTTATGTGTGGCAAGAGGACTCAGGCTGAAGTCGGGCTGAAGAACTAAATTGCCATGTTGATGATAATTGATATTGAAAATTGTCTTGTAAATGAATCAGTTGAACCAGTTCACATCAATAGCATTGAATGTTTCAGTTGTGAATTTGACTGATTGTAGCAGTTAACAACTCAATGATGATTTGTTCAAGACCAAATAGCGATTTGAACTGTTTCACAAATAACATGAATTAATTAATTTGTAAATTTGACTGATCCAGTTGCAGCAATTAACGATGCAATGATCTGCTTGAGACTTGCTCTGAGACCCAATAGCTATGTCCGATTTCTGAACGAATCACCGATTCTTTTCAATAATTCAGTTGAACCAGTTCATTTGTGAATTTGACTGATCCAATCGCAGCATTTAACAACTCTTTTCAATGTTATAGTCATTAGTCAATGCCTGACTGTGTTGTGCAGTTCATGAACAAATCTTTCTTTTGAGCCAATTATTTTCAAAGAATCAGTTGAACCAGTTCGCAGATATCAAGGAATGATCCAGTTGTAAATTCCGCTGATCTGATTGCATCAGTCATCAAGTCAGTGATTCAATGATCTGTTTGAGACCAGATAGCGATGTCCATTTTGTGAATATGTCATTCTTTGAGGCCAGTCTTTTCAATTAATCAGTTGAACAGGTTCACAAATAACGTTTGTAAATTCATCTAATCCAACTGCAGCAGTTAACAACTCACTGATCTGCTTCGAAACCCGATGGCATTGTCAGATTTGTGAATGAATCATTCTTTTAAGATTGAAGTTGGGCTGAACAGCTAAATGATTGTTGATAGAACTTTGTTTGTCAAATAAAATCAAAATTAAAAGTAATATTATTATAGCAGTGCAATACTATGCTCGAATAATTGATCAATTAAAGAAGTTCATCGATTATCAAAATAGTTGCAGCCTTATACTAAAGTGCTTTTCCACATGTTCTGTCTCACCTCCCTATTTCCTGCACTTGTTTTATTACTCCTCTATATTAATGTGATGACGCATTCTCTGAATATGTTGTTCCTGGAGGAAAAAAAGAGCAATTGGGGTGAGTGCATGCGGAACATGAGATGGGTGTGGTTAGATTCCCCCCTACACCTCTTAATTTAGTCCAGGGGCCGAGCAGCAGGTGACCTCCGTGCCAAAATAGTGCCTGAACCAATGCATTTGGAAGGAATTTCAGATTCAAACCTTAATGGCTGCAGGCAATGTTTTTCCAAATTCAGGCTGCGCAAAAACACTATAATACATGTTCCCTATCACTCAGTCTGCTGATATCCCCTAGAGAGACTGACACATGATGCAATCCAGCACCAAACGTTTGCACTGAACTGAAAACCTGCATGTTCAGCGAGCAAATCAGAGTTGGATACGTTTCATGGCTGAGGTGAATTTTGTCTCCCCCTATCTCCTTCTCTCAATGGGACAGGCAGCTACTCCCCTCCGACTGCACGCCCCTCCAGCATTCTTTAGATATGATGTCACCTGGCCTCCAATTCAATTACTCTTTGAGTCTCACTAGGAACTTATTTCTCTTTTAAAATGCACTGATTGCGTACCTGATTTTTAATCCTTGTGTTTTTGTATTTGCACTCATAAATGAGCACTTCCTCCTAATAGCCTGTGCACGAAGACACATTTGTTAGCATATTAGCATGTGTTTGCATGTACTAGTGAGGGTCAGGCCGCAGACAAAGGAACTTTTTGATAAGCTGCCAGGTAATTAATGACAGCACAAGAGACATCTAAACATGCACAGTCATTCGTTTGGTTTGCTTCCAGGCCTTAAACAACTTGTCCGTCACCCCCTTAGGAGACAATCTGCTTTTATAATGGTTAGCTCATTGCAGCCAAAGCCAAACATCTGTACCTGTATTACTATTTGATGGTTGAGGTCTGAAGGAAATGAAGCAAGGCGGTGACAGCATTTAACTTCAAGGCACTAATATCAGCATGTGATCTTGCATTAAGGTCAGACAGAAGAGTGCATAGAGGGCACAAGTGGCTATTAAAGATTAAAATAGACCAGCAAAGCAGCCATACCTTTATTGATGACCCACATCAGCCCTGATCCAGAGCTTTGATTCTATCAAAGGCTTAGGCTAGGGATAGGCTTCTTTAAACATTACTGGTCTCCATAGTGATTTCCTAGTGAACCCACTAATCCCATCAAATGTCTTTGATTAGATTACATCACTCACTTGCTTTAGCAGAATGTGCCCTACTGAAGAACTGATTTGGAGCCACTTTGGCTCTTTTCATGTCTCTGATTAGGGTTTATTAGATAATCACATCATGTGTCTCGTGTTCCTTACCCTGTTTCAGTTCTTATCCATTTGGGACTGGGCCTCTTGAGAAAGATACTCGTTTTTTAGGGGCTTGTTTTAAAGCTATTTATTTTCATGTAATGGCTGGTATTAAAATGCCACACTGTTTTATCTATCAATCGTGTTTAAATTCTACAGATGACTTTAGGCATCACAGCGTTATAATGTACAGTATGAAAAATGTGATATTAATTCTGAGATCTGCTAAAGATTACATTTACAGTGTTATTAAATTATTCATCTTTTTAAATTTTTTTTATTTGTCTGAAAAGTTTTAATAGCATTATCTGAATTGTATTTTTAAGGCCAACTCACACCATTCTAATACTATGAGAACATGGAAATCCACACCCATAACTATATTGATAACAGCAAGGAGGAACAATTTAATTGGAATCACTTTCAGAATGTTTTTTGATTGAAAACTGATTTTTCTCCAGCTGGCCAATCACAATCAGCCTGACTTTAAAGATCTGGAGCATTTAAAGTGGCAGGCAGCATAGATGTAACGCGCTCTTATGATGAACAAAAACATTATCGTGTGTTGGTGTGGATGCTAAAATATTTATCTTTACAGTTATTGTTCTTGGTGTGACTGGGTCATTATACTGCTTCAGTTGTAACATACTGACCACAATCCATCATCTCTCCAATCAGAAAACTCCACTGTGCCTTTGAGGAGAAGCTCACCACCCAACGGTGTGTCACAGGAGCACTCAGCCCCTGTTTCCATGGCGATGCCACACCTGCCCATCACAGCAACCACCAAAGTGACTGACTCAGCAGTTATGAAAAGTCCTGAGTCACCTGGTAGCCCGATGCAAGCCATGCCATCAGCCATAACAGATTCACTGACAAGCAGTCAGCCGGTCACCAGTGATAACCAGCTACAACTAGAGTCTCCTGTTCATGCAGGTATGACTATCACAACTTCACAAAGTGAGGCTACTACAGATGAGTCTTTCTGCTGTCATCTCCTAAATGTGTGTGTTGGTCTTGTGGTTACAGTATCGTCTGTGAAAACATGGGCTCCGAATCCTGCCAGGACTATGGGCTCTCCACGGCTTAGTGGTAGGACAAATTCAACCATTCTCTGTGACTCATATATACAGAATGTGCTTTTATCACAAAGTCTGTCTCATTGTTTGTGTTGCTACATGTTTTGTCTTACAGTGTATTCTGAAGTATTTGTTGAACACTCCAAGTTGTATAAAATAACATGACGTATTGAAAACAAACATGAAATAACAATGAAGAGTGGTATATTTATAAATTAGCATTAACTTATGCTGGGTACACACTAAAAGATTTTTAAAATCTTAGAAGATCTTCAAAATGTGAGAGACCACAACACAAACACGAGGACAAAAAAATCCTAGATTTAACCGCTTTGTTCGTCTAATGTGTGGTGTGCCAGGATGTTCCCCCCACACATCAGGATTTCTGATTCACAATCGGGGCGCCTCCGAGCGTTCTTCCGAGCAGATTCAGTCACTCTTAACACACCTCACACCACAGGAAAATCTGATAAGATAATCTTTAGAACCACCAAGATCATCGGGACATTACCTAGGATTGTCGGAAGGGGAGAAATCGGCCCAAAATTAGCCCGATTATCTTGTGGTGTGTACCCAGCATTAGTGTCACACTCTTGTGAAGGGAGGTGCACGAAGACGAAGGTAATCCAAATAACATTTAATAGATACTATTTAAACTGAACTGAGCTGGATGATGACATCACTGAATTCAATGATGAACTGCCTTTAACTGAAAAATTTGTGTTTACTATTGTCATTTTGCATTATTGACACACTATTTTCCTAATTAATGCTGTACAGTTGCTTTGACACAATCTGTATTGTTAAAAGCGCTCTATAAATAAAGGTGACTTGACTAGTAATCCAACATGATGAAGATTCATACAAAACACAAGGTAACAAGCAGCAGCATACACAATAACCAGCAGCTAACTGAACTGAAAGGGTTTATTTTTTTGTAAAATAAACATGTTTTGTTTCCCTTTCTAAACTAAATTATTTTTTTTAAATGTTATGTAACATTTAATTAAAAGTGATGCTGTCTAGTACACACCTGTGGTTGAGTTAAGTCTTGTTTCAAGCAGACGGTGTCCCCAGTAAAAACATAATTTAGGAAAATGGTCATTTAAAATGGTTATAGGGTTTATATTAGTCTCCTGGCTTTGTTAAAAACCAAAGCTACACCCTTGGATTAGACAACTGTGAAATCTATAAAAACTTTAAAAATACAAAATGTATAAATAATTTTATCATGAAGTGTTGCCAAAAAATTTGTAATATTGCACAGAACTGAAACGTTTCTGAGTCATCTTTTAACTCTTTGTATCAGGAATGTGGATATGTCAGGAGATTTATCCTTCGGTAGAGGTATTGAGCGCAGACGGGAGCTTGTGAGGTCCCAGACTTTACCTCGAAACATTGGAGCCCAGGCTCGCAGGTCCATTTTTGAGAGGCTGGACTCTGAGAACAACAGGTAATGGAATCATCCTGCATGTCTAAGCAACCTTTTTTTCATGCTCTGAAAAGTCAATCACAAAAAAAACCCTCTTGCATTGATCTACCCAACTCAGTCGACCCAAGCCTGTGGATTCCAAACCAAAGCTGAAACGCTCTCAAAGCTTTGGAGTATCCAGTGCTAGCAGTATCAAGCAGATTCTTCTGGAATGGTGTCGATCCAAGACCATTGGGTACCAGGTAAGACATTCCATAAACATCATGGGATTTATCTCAAATCAGGAGAAAAAAGGGAGCTTTGCACACATATCAGCATAGCCAGTGTTTTAAAACTATGAAAGGTTTAACAACACTTCAACCTGATGGGATGAGAATTATCATGCATCACAGGGCTTCTCATACTGTTATTTTAAGATTTAGCACATTATGAAGTGTTATTCTCTTCATTAGCTTTAACATATCAACTTTATTAACATCAGGAAGAGAGTGAATGGTCATTATATGTGTGGTATTAGTGTTCCGTTAAAAACCAAACCTACACCCTTGGATTAGACAACTGTGAAATCTATAAAAACTTTAAAAATACAAAATGTATAAATAATTTGATCATGAAGTGTTGCCAAAAAATTTGTAATATTGCACAGAACTGAAACGTTTCTGAGTCATCTTTTAACTCTTTGTATCAGGAATGTGGATATGTCAGGAGATTTATCCTTCGGTAGAGGTATTGAGCGCAGACGGGAGCTTGTGAGGTCCCAGACTTTACCTCGAAACATTGGAGCCCAGGCTCGCAGGTCCATTTTTGAGAGGCTGGACTCTGAGAACAACAGGTAATGGAATCATCCTGCATGTCTAAGCAACCTTTTTTTCATGCTCTGAAAAGTCAATCACAAAAAAAACCCTCTTGCATTGATCTACCCAACTCAGTCGACCCAAGCCTGTGGATTCCAAACCAAAGCTGAAACGCTCTCAAAGCTTTGGAGTATCCAGTGCTAGCAGTATCAAGCAGATTCTTCTGGAATGGTGTCGATCCAAGACCATTGGGTACCAGGTAAGACATTCCATAAACATCATGGGATTTATCTCAAATCAGGAGAAAAAAGGGAGCTTTGCACACATATCAGCATAGCCAGTGTTTTAAAACTATGAAAGGTTTAACAACACTTCAACCTGATGGGATGAGAATTATCATGCATCACAGGGCTTCTCATACTGTTATTTTAAGATTTAGCACATTATGAAGTGTTATTCTCTTCATTAGCTTTAACATATCAACTTTATTAACATCAGGAAGAGAGTGAATGGTCATTATATGTGTGGTATTAGTGTTCCTCTGTGTATATATTCTGCTTGACTCTGGTGCGGCTTTGCAAACCAGCCCAACCCCATGTGGCTTTAGTTAGAGATAGTAATGTAATGGTCAAGCCTAATTTAGTGTCAAGAGAGAGTAGTACATAAACATGAGAACCAGAGCAGACAGCTGACAACACGCGTGACGGTTTCCATTTCCCTCAGTGACAGATACTGTCTTAGCCTGTCAGATTTGCCAGCTACGGATGAAAAATGATGTATTAAATTAAATGATGAGGTGTACAGAAAATTCCAGCATATGAAGATAAGAGCCAGACAACAATAAAACATCTGCTCTGACAACCAAAATCACGTCTGCAGACTCTCAAAGAAAATTATTATTGTTCTATGCCTTTCATAATGCTAGAAGAATCATACCTTCTTTTTCCAGTCTATTGTTATTCGTTATTATTATTCCCTTAAGATTTATTACATTCTTAAATTAAATATAAATATAAATTCAGCACACTACTCAAACTTACAAGAATATATATATATATAGAGAGAGAGAGAGAGAGAGAGAGAGAGAGTATCAGTGTTATTTTAGCATCACGTAGATGCTACATTATAGTATAGATAGTTTTTTTTATTAAATTTGAGTCATTTTGTTGTTTTTATAATTTTTCTTAGTTTTTCATTTGTATATTTTTTTACATATTTATATTAAGTTATTTTAGAGCATCAAGTTAAACTAAATGAAAATAAAAATGTTTGTTTTTTTTTATTAAATTTGAGTCATTTTGTTGTTTTTATAATTTTTCTTAGTTTTTCATTTGTATATTTTTTACATATTTATATTAAGTTATTTTAGAGCATCAAGTTAAACTAAATGAAAATAAAAATGTTGGCAACTATCTAAAAATTGTCACAGTTATGGACTTTTGGTTGGGTTTCTCTGTTCCTGTTCTCCTGCCTTGTTTAGTTCCGTTGCCCCAGTTTCTGATCAGTCCTGATTTTCTATAGTTACTTGTGATTTGCAGCTGTCACTCATTCATTAGTCTCCTTATTTATACTCCCTGTTCTGTTCAGTCGTTGCTGGTTATTTTGCCGTACCATTGTGTGTGGTACATTTGGGCCGGCGATTCTCCTGTGTGTATTCCTTGTGGATTTATAATTAAAAGACTATTTTTGGATAATACTCCTTCCTTGTGTGCTTTAAATAGCACTACACGTTACAGAATAACCGGCCACAAATTGAGTATTTACGGCGTTTCTCCTTTTGTTTTGTCCTTTTTTTTTTTTTTTTATGGATTTGTCTGCTGTCAAGCTCCTCTGCCTGGAGCAAGAGGATCGCTCCCTCAAGGACCACACAATGAATTTTTTAGATCTTGCTTACCTAACACATTTCCCGGACAGCTGCCTGTACTCCTTTAATTTCATCGGACTGAACACCTCGATAAAGGCAAAGCTGTCCGGGGAAAATCCTTGAGGGAGTTTTGCCGCATTTGTGGAGAGGGTGCTGGAGAGTAATGGACTATATTTCTCTGTCTGCCCCGCTGAGAGGGACATCTCCAGCCCCACTCCCGACCCAGAGCCCAGCCAACCATCAATGCTCAGCTGCACGGAGCATCTGCCTGAGCCCACCGCAGATGGAGAGCTCGAGCCCTTTGCAACTGAAGAGCCAGCGCGAGGAGAAGCGACTGTGCCTCCCATCGCCCCGGAGACAGAGGCTGTTGACGCATCTGACCAGGTGTGTGAGCCGCCAACACTGCACGTGCCTGAGGGAGTACTAGTGGAGATCGACGGCTTGAAGGGAAGCCCCGCCCACACTCC
Organism: Sinocyclocheilus rhinocerous; assembly: GCF_001515625.1. NCBI lineage: Eukaryota > Metazoa > Chordata > Actinopteri > Cypriniformes > Cyprinidae > Sinocyclocheilus > Sinocyclocheilus rhinocerous. The sequence goes on from NW_015633949.1 coordinate 134,270, forward strand.
CGCCACTGAGGGTGAGCTGTCGTTGGTTCCGCCCAGCTCATGTTCTCTTAATTTTCCTCCCTCTCCCGCCTCCTCTCCTAGAACCAGCCAGTTCCTCAGCCGTGCCTCCACTGGTTCCTGTCAGTCCCTCAGTTCACCCTCAGTCAGCACCATCAGGGCACTATGATTCGCCTCTGGCCTTCCAGTCTCCAGCTCTGCCAGGCATGAGGATACCCTTTCTCCGCCTCCAGCCTTCGAGTCCTGGACTCCACCTCGGTCCTCCAACCCATTGGCTCCACCTTGACTCCTTGCTCCCTCGTCGCCACCGTCATCCCATTGGGCTCCCTCGTCCCTCCGGCTCCGCCTTGGTCAGTCGTCAACCTTCCTCCGCTACGGGATTCCACTCCTCCGGCTTTGCCTCGTCCCTCCATCCCTCTGGCTCCTCCTTCCCTCCGGCTCCACCGTTGTCCTCAGTCGCTCTGGCTCCACCGCGGTCTTCCGGGTCCCCGTCTCTGCCTCGCTCGCATTAGCTGTCAGCTCTGCCTTGGCCCTCCGGACCTCGAGTGTCACCCTGGCTCTCCGTCTGCTTGGCTCCACCTCCAGCGGCTCCGTCTCCATCGCTCGTCCCCAGGGTGTCGTCTGCCAAGTTTCCACAATGGCTCCTCCCTCGACTCCACCCTGGGGCCTCGGCCTGACTGGTCTCTGGACCAACACCTGGCTCCTCCTGCTCCTGGCCCCTCAATGGCTCCTCCCACCATCAGCTCCACCCTGGTCTCTCCATCCACCTCCTTCCCTGGTTCCCTGTCCTGCATGTCCTCCGCATCCTCCTCCAGATCGTGCCTTCTGGGAGGGAGGGGGAGCTACTGTCACAGTTATGGACTTTTGGTTGTGTTTCTCTCTTCCTGTTCTCCTGCCTTGTTTAGTTCTGTTGCCCTAGTTTCTGATCAGTCCTGATTTGTTTCTATGTTAATTATGATTTGCAGCCGTCACTCATTCATTAGTCTCCTTATTTATACTCCCTGTTCTGTTCAGTCATTGCCGGTTATTTTGCTTTACAATTGTGTGCTACGTTTGCTCCTGTGATTTTCCTGTGTGTATTAATAATTAAAAGACTATTTTTGGATAATACTCCTTTAAATAGCACTACACATTACAAAAATAGTTTAAGTTTTTCATATCTTATTTTAATTTCAGTTAATGTTTATTTTATTTGTGAAAAATGTATTGTTATAATTTTAGTTTTAATCAAATATAATAACCCTATATATATCCTACGCCTACCTACGTATATGATTTAGGTGTGTGAGGCATAGATATATTTTTATTCATATATATTTTTTTATCTGTATTTTTATACAGTTAATTTGATAAATTACAAATGCAGGTTTTTTTGGAATAACATGCACTGATGAGTCAAGCTGAGTGAGACCAGGAACATTTAAGAAAATAATAAAGCCAATTTTGACTTTGTGTTGAAGGGTATGTGAGCAAAACCCCAGTGTGCTGTGAAATATAATAGCTTCACTCTCTCCGGTTAACTCCTGTGATTTTCCTGTGTGTATTCCTTGTGGATTAATAATTAAAAGACTATTTTTGGATAATACTCCTTTGTTGTGTGCTTTAAATAGCACTACACATTACAAAAATAGTTTAAGTTTTTCATATCTTATTTTAATTTCAGTTAATGTTTATTTTATTTGTGAAAAATCTATTGTTATAATTTTAGTTTTAATCAAATATAATAACCCTATATATATCCTACGCCTACCTACGTATATGATTTAGGTGTGTGAGGCATAGATATATTTTTATTCATATATATTTTTTTATCTGTATTTTTATACAGTTAATTTGATAAATTACAAATGCAGGTTTTTTTGGAATAACATGCACTGATGAGTCAAGCTGAGTGAGACCAGGAACATTTAAGAAAATAATAAAGCCAATTTTGACTTTGTGTTGAAGGGTATGTGAGCAAAACCCCAGTGTGCTGTGAAATATAATAGCTTCACTCTCTCCGGTTAATCTGCAGAACATCGACATTCAAAACTTCTCATCCAGCTGGAGTGACGGCATGGCATTCTGCGCCCTGGTCCACTCTTTCTTCCCCACAGAGTTTGACTACAATGTCCTGTCCCCTGTTGACCGCAAACATAACTTTGAGTTGGCATTCAGCACTGCAGAGTAAGTCACTGGAATGAAGGCAACTCTGTTCAGCCTTTTCACAATAGCATTGAGATGTCAACACACTTCATGGTGCCTTAACCTCTTAAGTTGAGTAGTTTGTCTTACTGTCATCCCATCAGTCACTGAAAAGGGTAGATGACAGAGAGAGAGAAAAAACAATTAACAAGAAATATGATTTTTTTTTTAAACAAAAATATTAAACAGCACAATTGTTTTCATCATAGTTAATAGTAACAATATTTCTTGAGCAGCAAATCAGCATGTTAGAATGATTTCTGAAGGATCATGTGATACTGAAGACTGGAGTAATGAATGACTATTGAAAATTCAGCTTTGCCATCGCAGGTATAAATTACATTAAGAAATTTCAAACCCATAACGTCTGACAAGCTCCAAAATACACAAAAATCTGCATAAAATTATCAAAAACAGGTCATTATGAAAAGAGTTTTGTAAAGATTCTTGTAAAAATCCCCCTTTACGTTCTATGGAAAAATAAATAAATACAATTCAGTAATGACATACGGGTGAGTAAATAAAGACAGCATATTGATTGTCATGTAAAAGCTCTAATAAAGTATTAAAAGTCTTTAAATAGAAATAGACCGGACAGATGAGAACTTAACGTGACCCGACCTAAAAAGCTGAACAAAATAATTCCAAAATACAAGTTGACACAAATCATATGCAGTTGTGCTCCACATCACCTCACAGTAGGGCACAGAAGATAATGTTACTTAGTTTCCGATGCATCTGAGTCTAGGGTGTCCGTAAAGCGCACTTTAAACCACTAACGCATGCCAACAAATCCCTGTTGAGCTCAAAGGAACCTCCTCTTCCCTTTGAACGGCTACTCCGACCTGACAGCCCTGGCCTGCAGCATGACATCATGCTCCTACAACTCCTGTGTCCCAATTCCCACATCCTGAAATATTCACATACGCCTATGACTGCACTACCAACGTCATCCGAACATATGTATTACACTCATCATATTAACTTAAACAGTCAACGGACATGGAGAATGAATAGAAACAGCCATACACGTCCAACCCTGTTAAATCTGTTTCTCTGTATTTCCAGGAAGAAAGCCGGCTGCGACAGGCTCATTGAAGTGGAGGACATGATGGTGATGGGCAGAAAGCCAGACCCCATGTGTGTCTTTACTTACGTCCAGTCACTATATAACCACTTGCGCAAGTTTGAGTGAGATCTCGGCCTCTTCAGCCCCAGTTGAACCCTCTGCACTGCCTCCTGCTGGACAAAACTGAACTTTTGTCACTATGTCACTATGGTATGGGGTTGCAAAATGTCCACGGGAACCCACACCATTTCAATCATGACGCTTCTACGGTGGCATTTTAGTCAAGAAAAGGTCATTGACATGGCTTTTGTGTATGGCACGCTCTTTTTTTTTTTTTAGAAATGGTGGCCTCTGATTTATTACTAAACAGCTTGAATTTAAAGGAATAGTTCACCCAAAAATTCTAATTTGCTGACGGTGTACTCGTATTCAGGCCAACAGATTTGGAGAAATCTAGCATTAAATCACTCGCTCACCAGTGGATCCTCTGCAGTGAATGGGTGCCGTCAGAATGAGAGTCCAAACAGCTGATAAAAACATCACAATAATCCACACGACTCCAGTCCATCAATTAACGTCTTGTCTGCGTGTTTGTAAGAAACAAATCCATCATTAAAACTTTTTTAACTTCATGAGGAATGAGTCCTCTGTTGCTTTGTCAAGTGAAAAAGTTGTCTTGTCTGAATCAGGAAAGAAAGCTGCACAGATCATGCACCATTTACAAGTGAAAACAGTTCTAAACAAATATGTTGGTGGATTTGGATGTGAGAGGACAACAGGGGATGGACCTTTTCGTTGGAGGAAGTGTTATTATGGATTATGGACTCATATTTTGGCCAACAGCGATGACAGTTTAAAGTTGAATGCCTTAATGATGGATTTGTTTATTAAAACAGCTTTCTGACGTTAACTGATGGAATGAAGTCGTGCAAATTACTTGTGGATTATTGTGATGTTTTTATCAGCTGTTTGGACTCTAATTCTGATGACACTTATACACTGTAGAGAATCCATTGGTGAGTAAGTGATGTAATGCTAAATTTATCCAAATCTGTTCAGATAAAGAAACAAACTCATCTACATCTTAGATGGCCTGAGGGTCAGTACATTTTCGTTTTTGGGTGAACTATTATTTTAGGCTAGTGGATTATGGAGCCAATTTATAGACTGCAAAGATAGGGACATTTGAGAAATTTGTTAGCAGATTTCATATTTACTGATGAAAGAAAGAAATAGCAATGTACAGTTAATAAGATACAATATATTCTTTGTTCTCAAATAGACTGGCACATTTTTATTACCGTTTTGTCTTTTTTCTAATTTCGAGTGGCATAAGAGCAGTTTCATACGCCACCTTGAGCTGCACATTTCTGGTTGTTTTTTTATGAGTTTTTGTGGCTTTGCCAAAGCTCAGATACACAGGTGCATGTGCAGGACGTACAGTACACAACATACAGTAAGCACTGGATCTGCATTGTAACTGGAAATGCTGTAAAAATCTGTTTAAACAAAGCTGGTCTCTCAACAATGATCATCACCAGGGAGTGTGATTTAAATGTTTTTTTTTGCTTTTGACTCAACTTAGCTTGAATGTTTTTTATTATTTTCTTGTAAAAAAAGACTTTTTCCCCACACTACATTTTATGATTCAGCAATAAACATTAAAGCACAAATGTTTCTTAGTCACAAGTGAAATAAAGAATAACACTCCTGTAAAGGGCATTCAAATAAATACGAACATAGATGTGAATAACAAGACAACATGATCATATTGTACCTTCTAGTGTCTTGAGATCAAAGAAGTGGTTTCCAAAACCACTTAATTGACTAATTAAACTGTTGATTAATTCTAAACTTTCTGATGAATTCTTGCACATTTCAGTATAAAGGATTTCTTTGTAAAAGCTTTTATAGTCTATATTAGATCAAGACAAGACTAATCACTCAACCTCACTGTTTTGATTTGGAGAGAAACTAAGCAAACTGAAAAAGAAGCTGTACAGAGAAAAACATTGATGATGACACAAAATATGGAAATATTGGATGATTTCAGTTGGTATTAGGGCTCTCCAAGTTCTCCCTCCATAGTCCGGACCAGAACATAAAGCTCAGCAAGACCGACAACAGACGCTGCGATCACTGCAGCTATTACTCTCTGAAAGAAAACACACCCGAGACATTAGAAATATGTTTTTTTCCAAAGCACCTAACCTCATTAACTGTGCATTGATGGTGTGAATGCTGTGTGCACTTACCGCTGTCGTCTCGGTGAAGATATACTGGCTGCCCAGATATGAACAGGCAAATGCTGCAACTACAGTTACCAGGAAGTTGAATACAGTAACAACAACTGCCTTCACGGAACGCACTGCATGATACAAAACGACACGTAAGATGAACAAGACAGAGAGACATTAAAAATGAGAAGAGAAAAAGGGAAAATCCTCACCTTGTCGTCCAAAATCTGCTAAAGTTCCATGATGATTCATTTCCTGTTGGGCAAAATATAAATATACTGACATGATTTTCAAAAACACATGTTTAGAGCACATGTTTGAAATAAAGACTGTAGAAGAGCGGTCACCTGTGGATTTACATTCCGTGTTATTCTCTTATATTCTTCATTAGCAAGTTTTGCTTTAATTTTTTCTAGGCGGGCCACCAGCTGGGGGTTCTGTTGGGTGAAAATAAATAACTATGATTATCAAGCTTAAAACAGTGAAAAATATCAGTTCTAATATTAACATAAATACAGATAGTAATTAAGTATTCTCACTTACCCTTGGAGGTGTGATGACTTCCGGAAGATGAAGTGTGCTGTCCTCAAACAGTTCATGAAGATACACTGGATGTCCTACAAAAACAAGACACTCAGCTTGTAATGAGCAAATACATCAAAATGTTAATTGCTCTATAAAATGTGCATGTTTCTTACCATTTTCTTGAAGAAGCTTGTGTAGTTTTCTCACAGTCTTGAATGGTATGATGGACTGATCTGTCAGAGACTTCAATTCTTCCTTCAGCTCTTCTGATATGGCAGATTCTCTCTCCAGCAAATCTCTCGCCTTCTCCTGAAATCTCTCTCCGATTTTAAACGAAGAAGCCATGATAACAAAGATGCCTGCTAAAGATCAGGACACCTTAACGTGCACTTAGTAGTATATATATCACAGTAATGTATCAGGTTATGTGGACACTAAATAGAAAAGTAGCGGAAAGCAAAAAGGAACTTCCTCGTTTAATGTATCAAAAAACTAAAACTACACTCAAATCAGCGTCACAAATTATATAAATTAAAAAAAGAAAATATTCCTAACAAAACTAAACTATGTTGTTTCAATGTTACTCTAATATAATCATATTTTATCTTAATATAAGCATGTTTCCTGTTTACAGCACTGCGTATCAGCTGATTTCTTCTTCTTCTTCTTCTTCTCTTAGTTATTGGCGGATTGCAAACAACTTTTAGGTGCATACCGCCACCTACTCTATGGTAACATCATGTCATTTTAAGTGTACTCAAACTTCAGTGTGTTTATTGACCGGTTGCAAACCAATTACATAATCGCACAGCGCCACCTACAGTCAAGGAATATATTCGGCCTTTTTTGATTGAGGCGCAAGACAGGTTTTTGTTAAAATATTTTATTCTTAAAGGAATTTATTAGAATAAATTCAATTATTTGTATAGAATATTTATTGACTAGATCAGTGCTTGTTTGGTTTTACTATGTTTACATTTATTTATACGATATTTGGCGAAAATAATATAAAATTAATAATATAATATTCTTCTGTTTTATTTGCGGACAAAACATAAAACTAAAATAAAACATTTTCTAAACTCAGAGAAAAGTTGGGGTCAGTATTATGAATTATATAAATAGTAAAATCCAACGTCTCCTTACACGAGCGCAATGCCGAAATAAATGAAGAACGTTTCAGCAGAACTAGGCTCGCGCAATAATCAATATATCGACTTATCGCGCAATATATATACATGACCTCAATAATTTTTGGTGACGCAATGTATCGCACATTATATTTACTTACAAATTAATGTCACCATGTTTTGTACATTTCACTTGCGCCCGTGTCTTTTGCAGCTTCGCGTACATAACGTGGTGTAGTCATGAGGTGCTAGATCACATTTAAAAAAATGCTTCTACAAAAAAAGTTTCATCTGCAGATATGGTCTTGTTTAGGGATCTATGCCTTTGTGCATACGGACATCTGACTGCTAAGTAGTGATTGTGTTTTTCAGCAATTCATGGGTTTCATGTGACGTCACACAGTGGTGCGGCCGCCATTCCATTGTTTTCCGTTGTTGTTTAAGTGTTATTTTGGTTTCTGATCACCAAGGAGAGGCTACGCAAGGTCCTAAAGATGGCGGCCGCAACAAAAAAGTCACGTGACTGAAACCCCTTAATTTAAAGAGAAAAGAAGGTCAGGGAAAAATCTGTAGATGGAAAAATCGCCATACAAGTTATTTGTGCATTTTTCTTTTTTTTTTCTACTTGCACTTTTTGTTTAAAAAAAATGTTTATTTACTATTTATTCAGGGTTTTTAATGTATCTAGTATTTTGATACTTAATTTCCATGATCTAAATATTCTTAAAAATCAAAAGTTTGTTGTCATTTGGAAGTGTGTAGGCCTTCTTGCATTATTATGCTGTTACATTAAAAATTGCAATAATATCGCTTATCGTGGTCTTTAAGTTAACATGACCTATGTGTAGTATCGACGTGTTCCGGTCGCAATGCATTATGGGAAATTGTGTTCCACTTTGTAGTGTCCAAATTGCACGAAAAGTGTAATAACTTAATTAAGTGTAATTTCAAACTTGTACTTTTCAATATTCCTGAATTTCACGCGCTTCACGCGCTAGATTTGGGTTTAACATGTATGCTTTTGATTATGTCCATGTGTTCGTGGGCAGATTGCTAAGATTGCTAAGCAGCGTGTGCAATACGACGGGGCTTATTGTCCGCTGCTAGTAAATATAACCAGCACAAATGCATTCACAGAACACTGAGTGCAATAGACTTCAGCAGCGGATTCGATCCGAAAAGAGCCCAGCCGTTGTGTTCAGTTTGCAGGTTGTCCAGTTTTCAACAGACGAGGTTCATGTCATCACGGTAAGTTCTAGTAAAGCGAACCGAACGTCCTACCATGTCCTCCTGTTTCTTAATTGCGCAGAGCTGTAGTTTCTGCAAATTATGACAGTAAATAGTTTTACGATATGTCTGTGAAATGCATTCATGTTTATTAAGAATTTAATATCAGCTGTCATGTGTTTCATATTAGCTGTTGCTATAGTTTGAAGGGTTCACATGCTTGCATACCTGCAATACTACTGCCATATTGTTTCGGTGCTCAACTCTGTAGTTATACAGTTCACTTTATTATTATTTTTAAGTGTCTGGACGCCTGAATCTTGAATCAGATGTGTTGATGACACTATTTTTGAGTTGATTTTAAAATTCCATTGGAATAGGACAGGTACCAAAACACAAAATGAGGCCTACAAGAAGGACAAACCTCAGCCTTGCTTTCAAACCCCCCAAAGCCTTTCTTGATTACATAAGTGACAGTCTGGGCCTGAGCCAACAGACCGTAAACAAGTCCTCTTTCTGTGGTCAGCACATGTCTGTCTAGTTTAGTTCACTATGAAACTTTCAGGTTCGATGTGTTCTGTGTCCAAATCCTTTTTTTTCAGATGTTGCGCAATATTCAACCTCGTTGACCACAAGTTGGCTGGGATGTTGAATTCAATGGTATCATCTACTATCCCATACATATATAGCTGATATTAAATTCTATATATACACACATACATGCATATTTACACACACATACAAAAAAAATGACCAAAAATATTTTATTTTGTTCCAAAACATATTTCTGTAAATATATTTTCTACCAATATTTTTGGCCATTTTTTTGTACATTTTTGAAAAATATTTTTAAAATATATGTTTAAACATTTACAATTATATTTTTCCCTCCATATATTTCAATCCAAGAAGATACTTTCACATATGTCACATTTGAAGAAAAACATACTTTACAAGAAACATACTTAACAATGTTCCAAAAAAATTACAATATTACAATATATTAAAAACATTAAACATTATTAAATCATTAAGAATCTATTTTTGATCTCTAGTGGGCTATTCCTACTATTTGCCTGTAGTCTAAATTGTAGGCTACTGTAAGATTGGAAATCTATTTTCTTGCCCGTGAAATACATTTTGAAATATTTCTTGCTGTATTGGTATCCCACTATGGGATATTACAATTTATATATATTTTTTAATTGATTCATTCTTGGCAGAAACAGACCGGAAGGGAAAATACTGGAGCCTGTTGGAGTATTTGAAGCTCTGAAGCAGCACGGCAAATATGAAACTGGTCAGGTCAGTGAACATTTTAATTACAAAACCCTTGATTCTGATTTCTCTGATGTCAATATTCTAATTCTAAATGTGCAATCCACAGCTATTCCTACACAGTGTTTTTGGCTATAGAGGCATTGTGTTATTCCCTTGGCACGCTCGTCTTTATGATCGAGACGTGAGTCCTGCTGCTGCTGCTGACAGGTATGTAGTGAAGGACGTTTTTAGGCTTATACCTGATTAAATGATTTGGTTTGTGTTACAGCTCAATGGTCCTGTTTGTTGTTTGCTTTTTCAGCAAGCCAGACTCTGTGGGCCATGGGTCGAAAGAAGTGAAGGGCAAGATGCATACATACTACCAGGTCCTCATAGACACCAGAGACTGCCCTCACATAGTAAGTGGCATCAAACGACATATGCAAATAGTGAACTAAGGTAGTGTACATATTGCCCCATAACATGTTTGAACACTTAAGCCATGCTTCTTAAAGGAGACATATTATGCCCCTTTTTACAATATGTAATATACCGTATTGACCCGAATATAAGATGATGTTTTTTTTCTTGGAAATACATCTTTGGAAGTGTGTAGGCCTTCTTGCATTATTATGCTGTTACATTAAAAATTGCAATAATATCGCTTATCGCAATTATTTCTGGGGCAATATATCGCAATGTTATCGTGACAGGCCTAACAGAACGTTAACATGACCTATGTGTAGTATCGACGTGTTCCGGTCGCAATGCATTATGGGAAATTGTGTTCCACTTTGTAGTGTCCAAATTGCACGAAAAGTGTAATAACTTAATTAAGTGTAATTTCAAACTTGTACTTTTCAATATTCCTGAATTTCACGCGCTTTAAATGTGAGATTTGGGTTTAACATGTATGCTTTTGATTATGTCCATGTGTTCGTGGGCAGATTGCTAAAGGAAGATGGCAGCGTGTGCAATACGACGGGGCTTATTGTCCGCTGCTAGTAAATATAACCAGCACAAATGCATTCACAGAACACTGAGTGCAATAGACTTCAGCAGCGGATTCGATCCGAAAAGAGCCCAGCCGTTGTGTTCAGCCTGCGGGTTGTCCAGTTTTCAACAGACGAGGTTCATGTCATCACGGTAAGTTCTAGTAAAGCGAACCGAACGTCCTACCATGTCCTCCTGTTTCTTAATTGCGCAGAGCTGTAGTTTCTGCAAATTATGACAGTAAATAGTTTTACGATATGTCTGTGAAATGCATTCATGTTTATTAAGAATTTAATATCAGCTGTCATGTGTTTAATATTAGCTGTTGCTATAGTTTGAAGGATTCACATGTTTGCATACCTGCAACACTTATTGCCATATTGTTTCACTGCTCAACTTTGTGGTTGTACAGCTTGGCTGGACGCCTGAATCATGAATCAGATGTGCTAATCACACTGCTTTTGAGTTGAGTTTAAAATGCTGTTGGAATAGGACAGATACCAATACACAAAACGAGGCCTACAAGAAGGACAAACCTCAGCCTTGCTTTCAAACCCCCCAAAGCCATTCTTGATTACATAAGTGACAGTCTGGGCCTGAGCCAACAGACCGTAAACAAGTCCTCTTTCTGTGGTCAGCACATGTCTGTCTAGTTTAGTTCACTATGAAACTTTCAGGTTCGATGTGTTCTGTGTCCAAATCCTTTTTTTTCAGATGTTGCGCAATATTCAACCTCGTTGACCACAAGTTGGCTGGGATGTTGAATTCAATGGTATCATCTACTATCCCATACATATATAGCTGATATTAAATTCTATATATACACACATACATGCATATTTACACACACATACAAAAAAAATGACCAAAAATATTTTATTTTGTTCCAAAACATATTTCTGTAAATATATTTTCTACCAATATTTTTGGCCATTTTTTTGTACATTTTTGAAAAATATTTTTAAAATATATGTTTAAACATTTACAATTATATTTTTCCCTCCATATATTTCAATCCAAGAAGATACTTTCACATATGTCACATTTGAAGAAAAACATACTTTACAAGAAACATACTTAACAATGTTCCAAAAAAATTACAATATTACAATATATTAAAAACATTAAACATTATTAAATCATTAAGAATCTATTTTTGATCTCTAGTGGGCTATTCCTACTATTTGCCTGTAGTCTAAATTGTAGGCTACTGTAAGATTGGAAATCTATTTTCTTGCCCGTGAAATACATTTTGAAATATTTCTTGCTGTATTGGTATCCCACTATGGGATATTACAATTTATATATATTTTTTAATTGATTCATTCTTGGCAGAAACAGACCGGAAGGGAAAATACTGGAGCCTGTTGGAGTATTTGAAGCTCTGAAGCAGCACGGCAAATATGAAACTGGTCAGGTCAGTGAACATTTTAATTACAAAACCCTTGATTCTGATTTCTCTGATGTCAATATTCTAATTCTAAATGTGCAATCCACAGCTATTCCTACACAGTGTTTTTGGCTATAGAGGCATTGTGTTATTCCCTTGGCACGCTCGTCTTTATGATCGAGACGTGAGTCCTGCTGCTGCTGCTGACAGGTATGTAGTGAAGGACGTTTTTAGGCTTATACCTGATTAAATGATTTGGTTTGTGTTACAGCTCAATGGTCCTGTTTGTTGTTTGCTTTTTCAGCAAGCCAGACTCTGTGGGCCATGGGTCGAAAGAAGTGAAGGGCAAGATGCATACATACTACCAGGTCCTCATAGACACCAGAGACTGCCCTCACATAGTAAGTGGCATCAAACGACATATGCAAATAGTGAACTAAGGTAGTGTACATATTGCCCCATAACATGTTTGAACACTTAAGCCATGCTTCTTAAAGGAGACATATTATGCCCCTTTTTACAATATGTAATATACCGTATTGACCCGAATATAAGATGATGTTTTTTTTCTTGGAAATACATCTGAAAAAACGCGGTCGTCTTATATTCAGGGTCTAGACTTTGACATGTCAATAATACACCCACAACAATAGGTGGCGCCAAATACGCATAAAACGAGTGTGCCATGAAATACGTAATGTAATGCGTGTTGTAAAGATCGCGAGTAAAAACAAAAGAAAAAGAAAACCTTACAGCTGCACGAGTCGTGAATTGCGCTGAAATCATGCATTTTAAACCATATGAGTTTAAACTTCTGATATACGGTTTTCTGAGCGCACATATCCGAAGCACACGGACAGAAAGCGGCTGTCACAGCATCTGAGTACTAAACTAAGTTCTCATTCACAAAGTTTACGTAATAACACGCATGAGTTACAAAAAACAGTTGGTTATGTCTGTGAAGGTTAACAGCTGGGAAATAAATTGCATGTTTATTTTAGATCTGTGTGGCAGCAGCAATATACAGTAAATAAATCAATAAATCGTCTGCTCTCTTGTCTCCTCTGAGGCTGGGACTCTAAATAGTGTTCTGTGTTCGTCTGTGCAGCCAAAGACAGAACAGTTAGCATGTTTTGCTCAAACTTTCACCATGGCATTAGAACCTGGAAAAGTCCGATTTTCATGATATGTCACCTTTAAATATACTATTGTCCACATTTTTTTTTACTTAAGAATGCTTGCGTCCATTTGAAACTTGAATATTTCCAGTTATATTCCGTTTATAATCCATTTCCAGTTATATTAGCTGTTTAAAAACAGTTTTGTCTGTTATGCCGCTTGAAATTGCAAACTGGTAATTTTTATCATATAGCTTAAATTTATTATTGCAGTCACAAACACACTGGTTTGTAGCACAAATACTTTTACTGTTTATTACACTTTATTCTTCTAGTTTTTACTTCGAGCGACTAATGAATCAGAAGGCTCATTCACTTCTGACAGAAAATAGATTACTACCTCATTGCAATATAAGGTTCGAAAGTTTGGGTCAGTAAGATTTTTTTTCTTTTTTGAAAAAAAATAATACTTTTATTAAGCAAGGACAAATAAAATAGATCTAAAATGACATCAAAGACATTTTAAGGATACAAAAGATTTCTACTTCAAATAAAGGCTGTTCTTTTGAACTTTCTATTCACCAAAATATCATGAAAAGAATACACTTTAAAATATATTAAAATAAGAATAATATTTTACCATATTGCTATTTTTAATGTATTTTTTAAATCAAGTAAATGCAGCATCGGGGACTATGAGAGACTTCTTTCAAAAACATTTCAAAAATCTTACTGACACCAAAATTTAGAACAGTAGCGTATATATTTGATCTATATATGTTTTTTTTTTTCTTTGCTGCATCTATGTTTATTATGTTAGTATTAAATAATCAATGCATTCATGTTTGTCTTGGATGATTTGCTGAGTTTAGTGCAATCATGAGACCATTTTCAACTTATGTGACTGTGTTTTTGTCACCATTAGTCTCAGCGATCTCAGACTGAAGCAGTTACGTTTCTGGCCAATCATGATGATAGCAGGGCCCTGTATGCAATTCCAGGTAAACTCTTGTGATCAGTCACTTAAAGATTCAATTATATAGTGGGCAGCATTTTTTTTTTATTTTTATAAAAGTTCCATTATCTGTCGGTTGTGTTTTACTCATCCTGTTCATTTCTTCCTCGTCTGCTTGTGTCTTTCAGGTCTGGATTATGTGAGTCATGAAGACATCCTGCCTTACAACTCCACTGAGCAAGTTCCTATCCAGCATGAGTTGTTTGAACGCTTCCTCATGTTTAACCCCTCCAGAAGTAACTAGTCCACTTATACTTTTGCAACAGTATTCAAACCTTTACTGATAAAATCTTTCTTATGGATTGCATTTATACTGTTTATTTAGATCCTCTGTTTACTGCAAGAGACACCCTACGGGCCTGGCAGGAGAAGAACCACCCCTGGCTGGAGCTCTCAGATGTGCACCGCGAAACCACAGAGAACATCCGTGTCACTGTCATCCCCTTCTACATGGGCATGAGAGTAAGAACAGAGGGTTGCTATGTGTTGCAAGTTTCTTATTGCAGGTTGCAGTAAACTTACTAAATGCATACATTATAAAGTATTACAGACCTTAGTCAGGATAGCGCCATAATTAATTTTTGACAGGAATGAAAAGAGGCTGTGAGGGATAGAAGTTCAGTGGACTGTGCTGTTGTTTAACAACATACCATTGTTTAGCTGATAAAATCTCTTTCCTAAAAAAAAATCTTTCAGAAGCAAAAACATGATTAGACAGTTTTAAAAGTTATGAGTTGAGAAATGTATGATATAGGACCTTTATATAGTGTGTTCCATTGTAAAGGCTGTAAGTCTATCCCTCACAGCCATGTTTTCATTTGCGTTAAATTCAATATGGCGTCTAACCGGATTAAGGTCTATACACTATTTTTGAAAAGTTTGGGTTCTGTAAATTTTTTAATGATCTTCTATGCTCACCAAGGCTGCATTTATTTGATCAGATATTATTACAATACATTGTTAAAAAAGTAATTTATTACTCTTAAACAATGTATTGTGATGGCAAAGCTGAATTTGATCATTACTCCAGTCTTCAGTGTCAAATGTTCTTTCAGAAATCAGTCTAATTTGTTGATGAAGATACATTTCTTATTGATGTTAAAAAACAGTTATGCTACATAATATTTTTGTAGAAACCATATGTTTTTTCAGGATTCTTTGATGAACAGAAAGTTCAAAAGAACAGCGATTATTTGAAATTTGAAATCTTTTGTATCATTATAAATGTCTTTACTGTCAGTTTTGATCAATTTGATGCATGCTTGCTGAAGAGAAGCATTGTTTATGTATAATTTTAATTTATATATAATATGTATGGAAGTAAAATGAATGTAACTCGTGGTCTTGATTTTGACTTGTTTTTGTATGTCAACAGGAGGCTCAAAACTCCCACGTGTATTGGGTAGGCAAAATTACCTAATTATGTTTTTTTTATAATAACTCAATAAAAGTGTTATATATAGAATGGTCATTGGTGACCTGTTAGAGACAATATGTTAATGTTTTCCTCAGTGGCGGTACTGCATCCGTCTGGAGAACCTGGGCAATGAGTTGGTTCAACTCAGGGAAAGACACTGGAGGATCTTCAGTCTCTCAGGGACTCTGGAAACAGTCCGTGGCAGAGGAGTGGTTGGCAAGGTTATTAATTAGCAAAAGCATAATCCAGAATAAAAAACTATGGAAAAAATGATTTGTTTGCTGAATGCAATCCGTCATTATCTCACCAGGAACCTGTTTAGGCAAAATTACCTAATTATGTTTTTTTATAATAACTCAATAAAAGTGTTATATATAGAATGGTCATTGGTGACCTGTTAGAGATAATATGTTAATGTTTTCCTCAGTGGCGGTACTGCATCCGTCTGGAGAACCTGGGCAATGAGTTGGTTCAACTCAGGGAAAGACACTGGAGGATCTTCAGTCTCTCAGGGACTCTGGAAACAGTCCGTGGCAGAGGAGTGGTTGGCAAGGTTATTAATTAGCAAAAGCATAATCCAGAATAAAAAACTATGGAAAAAATGATTTGTTTGCTGAATGCAATCCGTCATTATCTCACCAGGAACCTGTTTTGTCAAGAGAACAGCCAGCATTTCAATACAGCAGTCATGTTTCACTTCAAGCACCCAGTGGACACATGTGGTGAGATTATCAACGTACTCTTACAACCATGCTAACTGTAATTTTTTTTTAAATCATGTAGACAGGAAATGTGTTCCACCTGTTAGACTGGATGGCTGAATGATTGTTTTTGGTGTGTCTGATGTGATGTACGTTCTATTTTTCACTCAGCTATGTTGTGTTTAAATAATGACGCATGAACATCACGTTTTGTTTCCGTGTTTAGGGGGACATTCTGTTTTGAGAGGACAGATGGCTCACACTTTGATGTGCGCATTCCACCTTTTTCACTTGAGAGCAATAAGTATGACAAAGCTCCCCCTACTGGCTATCCCTTGTAATAGACCTGTACCTATGGGCCTACCTCAGCTCAGCATCTCTACAGGCTGTTCCCTTGGAGATCCACGTTTTACCTTCCTTATCAGTGCTCCTTGAATATACAATGGTTTTAGTAAAGCATCTTTCCGTTTCTGAATGCAGCACTGAATATTTGTAGCAACTGCATATCTTAAAAGGAAAAAAAGGAATCGCAAGTTGAAATGAGGAGTTGATCTTATTAAATGGTGTGATGCAAGTGTGCGATGGGGACATGGCCAACTGATTCTTTCAAACTCTTGCATCTCGAAAGGCCGTATTGAGAGAATTTGAATGTGATTTTTTTTTTTTCTATTTATTTGTTATCTTTAAGTTTAAACCCCTTTTATAATGAATTCCTTACTTATATTCTGGAGAAGACAGTCGGTGGACATTCTCCAAATGTGTTTTCTCCAAATGCAAATAGTCTACTTAATGGCTTGCTGCAAAGATTATTCTAAGGCCCCGCCAAAGTCAGCCAGTGAAATGTGGTTTGACTAAGAAATAACTGTATTAGAGATCATCATCTTGAAACCAACCTTTGATCATATATTTGGATTAAACTACTGGATGATGAGCCGCTTTACTGTTTACTGTAAATATGTTTGTAAAAGCATAAATAAAATGACATTTCCAATTTCCTGTTTTCTTATTATGATTGATATGGTATTCCAATAGCTGCTGCTCTCTACAAATAAATGACTTGAAAGAGGATCAATATGTCAGGTCAGTTACTTACTTTACATTTTACATTTTCTATGTGATATATTTACCTTAAATAATATTTCTTAGAACATTCAAAGGAATAGTTAACCCAAAAATAAAAATTTACCATCTGAAATGTAGAAAAATTCTTCATCACAGATTTGGATTTGGATGAAATTTACCAATGGATCCTCTGCATTGAATGGATGCCAGAGTCCAAACAGCTGATGAAAATGTCACCGTAATCCACACGACTCCAGTCTATCAGTTAACGTCCTGTGACGCAATAAGCTGTGTGTTTATAATAATCAAATCCATCATTACGGTGTTTTTCATTTCAAAGTGTTGCTTCCAATGTCCACAATATTGCTTTCTCCAGTGAAAAGTTGTCTCATCTGAATCAATAGAGAAATATGCACAGATCAAGCACCATTTACAAACAAAAACTGTTCTGAACAAATATTTTGTTGGATTTTGTTGTGAGAGGACAACAGGAACTAGACTTTTTCACTGGAGCACATTATAGATTATGGACTGGTATTTTAGCAAGAAGTGATGATTTAAAGTTAAAATGCTTTTGTGATGGCTTTGTTTCTTAATAACACAGCTTTTCACTTCACAAGATGTTAACTGATGGACTGGAGCCATGTGGACTATTGTGATGTTTTTATCAGCTGTTTGGACTCTCATTCTGACGGCACCCATTCACTGCAGAGGATCCATTGCTGACCAAGTGATGTAATGCTAAATTTCACCAAATCTGTTCTGGTGGACAAACAAACTCATCTACATCTTGAATGACCTGAGCCTGAGTACACACAAATTGTAATTTTGGGTGAACTATTCCTTTAAGTGTTTTATAACTTCTTCAATACCAAATTTTCCTTATAAGAACAAAAAAAATTGCAGCAGATGACATGCCATGTGTTAAACACCAGATGTCAGCAAAGAAAGGCTAACTATTAACGTAGTGCACAAGTCAATGATAAAAAAATAACTTGAGGAGAATCTATGACTACGAATATACAGGGATATGCCCAAACGTATGAATGATTCTTTCATTTCCTTTAAAGTACTGAAATTCCTCCTATAGTGCAGAACTGGAGCAGTCCCAATAGCGACCATCTGCTCCACTTGGTTTACTGTACCAGCAGTGGTGCATTCTCGACTATAGATTGAAACACAAGTGGAGGATGTTGCAGACCGCTCCACCCCTCCCACACAGCCTGTGTCCAGACCCAGCGCCTCTCCGCTCCATCTGAGTGATGAGAGACCGTTCAACTGCTCTCCTCTGAACACACCCTACCCTCAGACGGGACACACCTGGGGAGAGGTCATATCAAAGCGGGAATTAATTCGACATGGCACATTTTAGCAGTGAACAGTGATATTCCTGCGGGCTGCGTGGAAGAAAATACTGGAATGACTTGTGCGCGGAGGAAAACAGTGACGGACGACGTAAATATTTACATGCCCTTGCTCACAGCAGTACTGCTCGCCATCGACTAAACTCATCGTGTGTGTATGAGAGACTGCAGAGGAACTGCGATGTTAAACACGCACTAATAACGACTGAAATAAAAATACGGGAGGAAAACGAATCATCCTTCCGTAAGGTCGTGCTAGAATTCTGTTGAACCGGACTGTGAGAGTTTCGTGAGGTTTGCGGGACTGATCTTTAATCTGCGGTCATGCCGCAGGCTTCATCAGACCTGTTCCCTACCTGAGGGAATCGAGGATTACTTGAGTTTTTGACAGAAGAGATAAATTATGACCTAATTGGGCTGAAATACGAGTAGTTTGGAATGAAACACGTTTTGCCGCCTTATAAAAATTCCTAATAATTTTGCGCGTGCAAAGGAGGATTCTAAAGAGTAAACAAGCGTCGTTACATGTGTCACATGTGAAGGATGTGAAAGTTGAACGTTATGTGTGGTAAAGCACAGTTTTGGTGGGAAATTGGATGAGAAATGTGCGCAGCGGAGTCAACTTTTTAAGTAATTTTCTGAGCGTAATCGGTTCGTTTCGCGCAACCCTAACGATCTTTTTGCGCCCCTAGCGCGATTAACCGTTAAGACGTTTTAAACAAAACAAAACTATTTTTGTGACATATTTGTGATGTGTATATCCATGGTAATGTGAGAAATAACGACAGTACAGTGTTTTATTGATGCACACCGCCCGATACAAACATCGATCGAGCAGCTGTTGCTATGGTTACCTATGCAGAGGCGTTTTCTGTTGGCGATTGTAACTTTTGTGGTTACTGAAATGTTGTTCGAACGCTGTTGAAACGTATAAATGCTTATGTAAAAATACATTTTTAAGACCCCCAACTTTTCTTTAGGGTGATTCATGCCTTAATTAGGGGGTTTGACAAACCTCCCCCATAATTTACACCCTGCGAATGAGCACTTTGTGAAAAAGATTTTACTGAAATACCATTGGATGCAAGTTTTTATAATTTTATTATATAAATTCACATTGATCTTAATGTAAGTATATTTTCTCTGCCAGGTGAGAGATGACAGGTGTACGGTGAGCAGAACGAATTTTAAAACACTGTTCTCCAATAAACTTTATAGGAACGCTAAGGCTTATTTCTTATTTTCATTCATTTCTTACTAAATGTAATCTCACATACAGTTAAAAGACTTTTAATAGTTAAATGTGAAATCATTTTGAAAGTATGCCCAGTCTGGAGGACCTTTTCCAGGGTGAAAATCTGTAACCAAACATGGGAGCGAAGCAAACAAAGGCTGCAGGACAGGAGGCAGGATCGAGCCCTCAGAGCACGGGATGGAAACGGACCCCCACGAAAGAGCGAGGAGACATCCTTACTTCTATAATGTTGAGGTCAGGAGACAGACTGAGGAGCTGCGGGACTCCTCCTCCCTACCAGCGGCGCATCGGCATGATACAAGAGATGATGCTGATGGCAAAGCAGGGGAAACACGATGAGGCGACAGAGATGCTGAAGACTCTCCGGCAGGTACAAATAGCACTCCATGTTTCTTGTATAGGTTAGATTAAAACTCAAATAAAGGAAGAAAGTTGTCAGACTTCTCTCTCTGATGAGTTCTTGTCTACCACAAGTTGAATGTCAGCCCTGTTATCCATTAGTGTACCTGTCAACTTTTCTCAAACAGCACTTGAAGAGCTTTTGTGACAAAATATTGTCCTGTAATGTCCAAACGGCAAGAAATCAAATCACTAATATTATAAATTAGGGGTCGACCGATTATCGGCGCCGATATTAAGCTTTTTCTGCATTTTCAAAACCAATTTGCCGATAAAATAATTTAAAAGCATTTATAAAAAGTTTTTGTCAGAGCCCTTATTATTTAATGTAATTAATTTTGACATTCATTTTCCTCTCTGATGAGTTCTTGTGTACCACAAGTTGAATGTCAGCCCTGTTATCCATTAGTGTACCTGTCAACTTTTCTCAAACAGCACTTGAAGAGCTTTTGTGACAAAATATTGTCCTGTAATGTCCAAATGGCAAGAAATCAAATCACTAATATTATAAATTAGGGGTCGACCGATTATCGGTGCCGATATTAAGCTTTTTCTGCATTTTCAAAACCAATTTGCCGATAAAATAATTTAAAAGCATTTTTAAAAAGTTTTTGTCAGAGCCCTTATTATTTAATGTAATTAATTTTGACATTCATTTTCATTTTTACACCAGACATATATATCGGTTCAAAATATCAGTTATCGGTCTACTTTATCTGTAATAATCAATATCGGCATTGGCTCTGAAAAACACATATCAGTCGACCCCTATAAGAAATGATGTTCACTCTGGTATCTAGCCTATATAAATTTGACTTCTGCAGCTTTTTGTTTGCATATGTTGGACCACCGTGGGCCTCTCAATTGGTAAACAGAGGCCCCAAAACATTGGACTCATTGGCCTGATTTGTAATCTGTGCCCCATGCAGAAATCCCACTTTTCTTTACAGCAGAGAGAATCATTTGTTGCAATTGGGCTAAAATGTCAGTCCAACACTGGTCTGGTGTTATTTTGTAAGCTGTTGAAAGACATAAACTCTTCCTTCAAAACACATCATTACTGTCAGATTTTATACAGCTCTGATACAGACATATCTGAGATACAACAAGACTCCTGGCTGCAATAGTATCCCAGCTCTTTAGATTCTGCATTTCACAGAATTCAGTGCTATTAAGACAGATGCCCATTTTACAGTCCTGTGAAAATGTGAGAACAGACAGAGCTCAAGCTGGCTGAAAAGTAATACTGCACTGCATAAACACCAACTGTTTACGTTGGGTAGTGATTATGGATGCTGTCAGTAAGTGCAGTGCTCTTCTTTATATCTAATGGCTGTCTCAGATTGATAGTAACTCTGTTTGTCTCAGTACCAGTAATATCAGGTTAGTGTAGATGGGAATATGCGACCAGAACTCTCCCCATTACTATATTGTGATCCAGCTTTCAGCAGGGATCAAAGACCGAGTTAATGGGGATTTCTAATCCTCCATAAATTGTAAATGAATTGTTGGGTGGCTGCTGAACAAACTGCAGGATTTGTTCTCAAAAGGACATTGTGAAAAAGAAGTACACTTATGGAAATAATATACTTTAAAATAATAATATATTTAAAAGATACTTAAAGGGTTAATTCACCTAAAAATGAAAATTAGCCTGTGTTTTACTCCTCCCTCAAAGCATCCTAGGTGTATGTGACTTTCTTCTTTCAGATGAATCCAGTCGGAGTTATATTAAAAATTGTCCTGCCCCTCCAAGCCTTTCAATGGGGGTAAGCGGGTGTTTGTTGTCAACAGTTCAGAAGACGTGAAATAAAGTGCGCGCATCCGTAATAAAACGTCCCTCACACAGCTCCGGGGGGTGAATAAAGGCCTCCTGTAGCGAATCCATGCGTTTTTGGAGGATAAATATCCATATTTCAAATTTAATAAACACTTTTTTCTCACTTCCGCTGAGTGGACAGTGTTGGGCAAGTTACTTCCAAAATGTAATGCATTATATATTATTAGTTACTGTCTTTTGAAAGTAATTAGTTACATTACAATATTACTGTCTCTGAATTGTAATGCGTTACACTACTTTTGAGTTACTTTTACCAAAATATCCACATTAGTATTATAAAATGCCAAAATGTAGCTTATTGCTGCTCATTCTACATCCAGTGGAGGGTAATGTGGTAGGTCTATATAGCATAAAATTATAAAATCATATTTAGATACCGGTAT
>NW_015633949.1:157466-159656 GCF_001515625.1 Sinocyclocheilus rhinocerous
CAGTTCAGAAGACGTGAAATAAAGTGCGCGCATCCGTAATAAAACGTCCCTCACACAGCTCCGGGGGGTGAATAAAGGCCTCCTGTAGCGAATCCATGCGTTTTTGGAGGATAAATATCCATATTTCAAATTTAATAAACACTTTTTTCTCACTTCCGCTGAGTGGACAGTGTTGGGCAAGTTACTTCCAAAATGTAATGCATTATATATTATTAGTTACTGTCTTTTGAAAGTAATTAGTTGCATTACAATATTACTGTCTCTGAATTGTAATGCGTTACACTACTTTTGAGTTACTTTGCTAAACTATTATTTATTATGTAAACCAGGCTTAAGTTACTTAACGGGCTTAAAAAACATCCTAGTCACATGAGCAAATATGTGTTTGGCTCGAGCTCAGGCTGAACGGCACGGATTGTACGCAGTATGCACTATTTAAATTAACCAGTGCATCTATACGTTTGGTTGACTATTTTATTCTGATAATGAACAGGCTGCAAGGTTTGCAATGCTGTATGTGTGTGCGTGAGGCGCCGGCGCGATCGAACAGCGGAAACAAACAACAACAAAATACTCCGTCATTTTTGGTCATAGGCCTACAGATCATTCGAAACTGCAATGTGTTTACTTTTATTTCAGTCATCTCGGTTTCCTTTCCGTGGACTTTTGTAGAGTGCCGCGCCACACAAATAGCCGAACCAAACTCAGCAGCATATCTCTCATCTCTTTTCCTTTCGTTTTGTTAAAGGGGTCATATGATGCGATTTCAAGTTTTCCTTTCTCTTTGGAGTGTTACAAGCTGATTGTGCATAGATAAGATCCCTGAAGTTGCAAAGACTAAAGTCTCAAAACCAAAGAGATATTCTTTATCAGTCGGCGTTGCGTGATTAGTGACGAACGCGGAGACCAAACAAAACAAAACGCCGGTCACGAATTAGAAGCACAAAACGAGGATTTGTAAAGAAAAATGTCGGAGGATTTCGATATAAGCCAAGGGGAAACTGGTTTTCCTTTGCTAAAGTAAGGAAAGTTTGCTTCCTTTGCTCCTGCATTTCTCAGAGGTGCGCGCTTGACGCCTACGTCCTACGTCATCCGTCTGCATGTTTTCCGCGTACCATAGTCAGCGGAAGGGAGAAAAAAAAAGTGTTTATTACATTTGAAATATGGATATTTATCTTACAAAAATGCATGGATTTGCTACAGGAGGCCTTTATTCACCCCCCGGAGCCATGTGAGGGACGTTTTATTACGGATGCGCGCACTTTATTTCACGTCTGCTGAACTGTTGACAACAAACACCCGCTTACCCTGATTGTAAGGCTTGGAGGGGACAGGACAATTTTTTTATATAATTCCGACTGGATTCGTCTGAAAGAAGAAAGTCACATACACCTAGGATGCTTTGAGGGTGAGTAAAACACAGGCTAATTTTCATTTTTGGGTGAACTAACCCTTTAAATGCAAACTGAATGTAATGTTTTAGGCATGTTATTTACAATCAAATGAAAGTGTATTATAGTTTAAATTTATATTAAATGCAATTAATTAATAACTTTTTTGACAAACTTAGGCCTTAAGTACATCTTTATATGTAATTAAATAATTAGGTCTCTTGTCTTTGAAGTATAGCTGTCACGGTCAGGGTGTTGAGAGATCAGGCAGGACGACGAAGATGACGAATAAACGGATATTTAATCAAGAAACAACAGGAGATCCAGACAGGGTAGACAGCAACACACAGGGTAACATTCACAATAACCGACAAACTAGAATACAAGAGACAGGAACTAATATAGGGCAGATAACGAGAGGCAGACAGGTGAGCATAATGAGGTGATTAACTAATAAATGACAACAGGAACAACCAAATAAGGACACGGAGGGAGAAACCACAATCGACAGTCCACAGGGGTGTGACAGATCGCCCCCCTCCCGGAAGGCGCGACCTCGCGCCGTGGAGACAGAGGGAGGGACGGAGGGGGACTTAGGAGGAGGGCAAAGGAGTGGATGTGGGATGGTGACAGGGAAGGCAAAGGGCTGGCAGGCAGACATGACAGGTGGAGGCTCCGGCGGAGGACGGATATCCGGGGCTGCCGACTCGACCAACGGCGGCGGAGCAGGTGGAGGAGGAGCCCGAGGTGGAGACGGAGAGTCAACGAAGTCAACGAGTGCCGAGGATCCGGGGGGCCA
>NW_015633949.1:160811-161234 GCF_001515625.1 Sinocyclocheilus rhinocerous
CTCAACATCCGAGGCGATCCTCCGCTCAGTCGATTGGCTTCGCTCTGGCTCGCGGATCGCGGCGGGAAATGGCTCACCGTCATCGGTGGGCTCAGGCTGATGCTCCGTACCGCGGGGAGATGGTGGGCTGGGCTCTGGGTCCGGAGTGGATCTGGCGAGATCCTCCACGGGGCCGATGGTGAGGGCCGACCCGTTTCTCACCAGAGTCCACTCCACGAAGGCGGCGAATTCCTCCCGAGGACCATCTTCGGACGACCGTGCTCTGCACTCAGCGTTCAGACTTGCCTCATAGAAAGCGCAGGGCGCGTCGTCCGGATAGCGGGTGATGTTAGCGACCAACAGGAACTGTCTGGTATGGTCCTCGAGAGTCTTGCCTTCCTGCTCCAGCAGGAGAAGGAGGAATTCGGGGCGAGTGAAGGGATC
>NW_015633949.1:161461-162489 GCF_001515625.1 Sinocyclocheilus rhinocerous
AACAGGAACAACCAAATAAGGACACAGAGGGAGAAACCACAATCGACAGTCCACAGGGGTGTGACAATAGCAAGGTGTACTAATTTACTAACAAGCATTATGGTAAACTAAAATACACTTTAATGTAATTTCTATTGAAACTTGTATGTCATGTATTTAAATATAATGGTGGATTTGCAATTTAGTACATTTAAATTATATGAACTTTAAATGTAATATCAAATGTGACCCTGGACCACAAAACCAGTCTTAAGTCGCTGGGTTATATTTGTAGCAATAGCCAAAAATACATTGTATGGGTCAAAATTATTGATTTTTCTTTTATGCCAAAAATCATTAGGACATTAAGTAAAGATCATGATATTTTGTAAATTTCCTATTGTAAATATATCAAAACTTAATTTTTGATTAGTAACATGCATTGCTAGCACCCTCAGATTCCAGATTTACAAATAGTTGTATCTCGGCCAAATATTGTCCTATCCTAACAAACCATACAAACCATAAAAGCTTATTTATTCAGCTTTGAATGATGATGTATAAATGTATAAATCTCAATTTCGAAAATTTCGAAAAAAGGACTGGTTTTGTGGTCCAGGGTCACATAATATGTACTTTTATCTCTGACTACATTAGAATGAATATGCTACCTACTGGTGACTTATGAATATTTTTTAATCATCCACCAAATTATCATCTTTTCCTTACATTGCTGTAAGTTAATAACAATGCCACCTCAGCAAATTAGTTCTGTCAGGACCACTATCGTCAAAATGATTGACACTTAGCATTCAGTTTGGATTTGGCAGAATGGTTCTGTTCTGGGCAAAAAAACTCCCTGCCCATCCATGCAGCCTGTAATGAATGAGCAGGGAGAGCAGCAATAACCCCACAGGGTAAACAGAACAGAACAAAGCAGATATCATTAATGTTCTTAATGATATTTAAGTGTAACACATTATTCAAGATAAAAGGAAGTCTGATTCAACGAGAAATATCAGAAAGCCAAGTCCTGACTGTGGCGAAAG
>NW_015633949.1:164105-231707 GCF_001515625.1 Sinocyclocheilus rhinocerous
GATTTTTTTGCACCCTCAGATTCCAGATTTTCAAATAGTTGTATCTCGGCCAAATATTGTCCTATCCTAACAAACCATACATCAATGAAAAGCTTATTTATTCAGCTTTGAATGATGATGTATAAATGTATAAATCTCAATTTCGAAAAATTTACCCTTATGACTGGTTTTGTGGTCCAGGTTCACAAATTACACACTACAGTTATAATCAAGAAAATTATAAAAAATTATAATCAAGTACTTTAGATGTGCTATATTTTCAACACATCAAAATAAGTGTAGGCCTACTTTAAAGCATGACAAAAAAATTAAAATGTAATGATTTAAAATGTACTTTACAACTTTTAATTAGAGATTATTACTAAGTGCACTTTTTAAAAGTGTTAAGAAACATGAAATTGTACCCCTTTAAGTACCTTTTATTGAATTAATATTACATTATTTAAGTACAGTTTCTTTAAAAATATACCTTTACGATTTGAAGTACACTAAAAGTGCACATTCAATACAATTAAGTGTACTTTTTTTTCACAAGGGGAAGATTTTTACCCCTAGTAAATGTGAGATTGTTGCTGGAATGCATTTGCAGTATATCCCGCAATGGGGGTTAAAGCATATAATGAGCAAGAGAGTCAAAGGAAAGCATCTCGTGTCCAGTGGTTACCAAGTGCACCTTGTTGCCCGGAAACCATGAACATGGATGGGCCTTTGATTAAATGGAAATCGATTAATCAAGATTCTGCTCCATAGAGGGATGATAATGATAAACCAAGGGTTTTGCTCAGTGTGCACAGTTTAGGTCCGGGGTTTTAGTGTTAGAGAAATTCATTATAAAGTTTATGTTATATGTAGTGACATCAAAATTATTCCGCCTTTTTCCTTAACAAAGATTAACCTTTCCTGAGCTTATTCACTTTGACATACTAATGACGATTTGTTTCATTCACACCCACCCATTTTCTGTTGGTTTGCTGTTGATTATTTAGCTCTGGCTTTAGAGCCCTCACCCCCACACACATTTGCAATTTTTTTAATTGCTGATCCCCCTGGCTGCCCTTTTGCTTTACAGATCGCAAATGTTCGATAATGTAGATTAACTTTTCCTTCAGTTTGGCTTGTTTTGCAGAGTTAAAGGGGTGGTTGACTGTTTTTTTCTAGGCTTGATTGTGTTTATGGGGTGCAGTCTAACATGTGTTAATGCTTCGTTTGTTAAAAAACGCATTATTTTTCACATAATTTACCTTTATTCCACACCTCTCTGTCCCTTCTCCTCTGAACGCGCTGATCATTTCCTGCTTTTATGAAGCCCCTTAAAATTCTGGGTTCTTGACGTAACAGACCCGGGAAGTAACTCGTTGCAATCCCTTTACCAGTCGTTTTTGTAGGCATTAAACTGCCAGAATTTTAAAAGACGATATCTCCGTTTGCATTGAACTTTCAGCTTCGTAACTTTGCAGATATTGTTTATGATCAAACAGCAACATTACACACTAACTAACATTAAAAAAGTGAAATCGCAATCAACCACCCCTTTAAAGGTTTTCTCTTATTCTGTGCTGACAACAAAGTCTGTTCACTTTCTAGGCCCACATTTTGAAATTTAATTTCTATAATTTCAGGAACACTGTTCATACATGAACATCATTGTTAGGAGGTGTATATAAATGTGGCATGCAGATGCACATTTATTAGAAATAAAAAGCTTCTTAGATGACATATCAAAGTTTCAGAATAAGGAAATAAGCTTTAAAGGTAAAAGTTCACCCAAAAATGGAAATTTGCAGAAAATATACTCACACACAGGCCATCCCGACATTCTGACATTTCTTCATCAGAACAGATCTGGAGAAATCTAGCATTACATCACTTGCTCACCAGTGGATCCTCTGCAGTGAATGGGTGCCGTCAGAATGAGAGTCCAACCAACTGATAAAACATCACAATAATCCACTAGTAATCCACATGACTCCAGTCCATCAATAAACGTCTTGTGAAGCAAAAATCTTCACAAGTAATAAACAAATCCATCATTAAGATGTTTTTAATTTTAAACCATCCTCTATCAATAATATTGCTTTCTCCAATGACAAAGTTGTTCCATCTGACTCAGAAGAGAAATGCACAGATCAAGCAGTGTTTACAAGCGAAAACAGTCTAAAACAGTTCTAAACCAATATGTCTATGGATTTGGATGTGAGAGGACAACAGGGGATGGACTTTTTCACTGGCGGAAGCGTTGTTATGGATTATGGACACATTTTTTGGCCAGAAGTAACAGTATAATGTTAAAATGCCTTAATGATGGATTTGTTTAATCACAAACACGCAACTTTTCCCTTCACAAGACTTTAATTGATGGAGTCGTGTGGATTATTTATGGATTATTGTGATGTTTTTATCAGCTGTTTGGACTCTCATTCTGACGGCACCCATTCACTGCGGAGGATCCATTGGTGAGCAAGTAATGTAATGCTAAATTTCTCCAAATCTGTTCTGATGAACAAACAATCTTATCTACATCTTGGACGGCCTGACGGTGAGTAATTTTAATTTTTGGGTTGAACTGCAAGTCTGTAGTTTTCATTCTATTGACCTCCCATATTGTGACTTTTTTTCCAGGATCTGGGAATGGAGTCAACCTCTCTGGACGATGTTCTCTACCGCTATGCCAGTTTCCGCAACCTAGTGGATCCCATTACCCATGATCTCATTATCAGCCTGGCCAAATATATTCACTGCCCAAAGACGGTATAGTGCTTCTGTGATTCGTGACATGCACACCTAAACACACGCACACACACATACCATTTCTGTTCTATTTCTGTATGTTTCTTGTATGTTGTGTTACGTTAATATTTAATGAAAAGTGCCTTATAGCACTGCCTGGACGTCATAGCAGAAAGAAGTGCAAAATGAAACTGTACCATTCCAGTGCAGTGAGCATTAGGATGAAATCCAGTTTCTTAAGCATGTGCGAGTCTCTGATGAGAGGCAGAAGCAGAGATGAAGAGAGCGGAGAGGGTAGAGACAGAGGGAGGTGTATTCGCAGATGAGTCACACACACTAAAGACCAGTCAGCCCTCTTCCACGACTGCTGCTGCTGCTGCACTTAATGAAGCAAGTCAGGCACTATATCACACCACTAACTCCCTGCTCAGCTCCTATAGAGAGCTGCACAAACACCTGACCTCCACCAAAAACAACAAGGATGCCGCCGATTGTTTTCTTTACACTGAGCTCATCATCTCTTCTCTCATGAAATCTGTCAAGAACATGTCCTGGATTTATTTCACCCCAAAATCAAAAGAAAGAAATATAAAATGATATTTTGCTTAAAGAAAATGAATTAATATTATTATATAGGCTATTATGTAGAGAATTTAATATATCATAGTAGTATCTGTATTGTACGTTAATTACCTCTGAATTATATATCTTTAATATTTATATTTTTAATTAAATATTTAATTCATGTAGATTATTATATATTATGTAAAGAATTTAATATATCATAGTAGTATCTGTATTGTAAGTTCTGAATTACAGTTCAAATTGCAGTTCAGTAATTACTTAGTATTCAGCAAAGATGCATTACATTCATCAAAAGTGACATTTACATTGTTACAAAAGATTTCTGTTTTATGAAAGATTTTATATTAATGTGTTTTTTTTTTAACTTGATATTCATTAAAGTATTCTGAAAAAAAAGTAAAAAAAAAAAAAAGGTGTCTTCCAAGGAAATATTAAGCAGCACAACCGTTTCCAACATTTATAATAAGAAATGTTTCTTGAGCACCAAATGTTTCGGGGGAAACACCCTTAACAGATGGCCAGTCCTTGACCTGCACTTTATTATAAAAAAATTGAGAACCAGCCTTAGAAACATGCATGTGCTATAACTTTAACTAAGCAGACATAATGAAATGTCAACTAAAAGTGTGGGGAGTGAGAGTTCGAACTAGTGCGTAAGGTGACATTTTCTCTAAGTGATGTTTTTGTAAGTAGTGATGGAGAGAGACAAAGTAGAGACGAGCTCAGTTATGTGACGAATGGAAAGCTGGGCTGTCTGTTATACTCTCGGAGCTGTCAGAGCCCGCTGGGTGTATGATTACATTGCCAGGGGACCCACTGTCTGTCTGCAGGTGGATGCGCACCAGAGCTGACCAGCCATGAGGCACTGTTAATCTCACCGTCAGCAGCCACTAGGCTTCATTAACACATAGTTTGTGTGTTTTTACAGACATAGTTCTATCTCTGATCCACTGCAGAGGTCAAGGTCTGGCGCAGCAGAGAGATGTGATGGCCGGATTGATTTACATATTGATGTTTCCAGTGCGGATACAGACACCTGAGCACAGACAATGTGTCCTTGATGAAATACTATGTTACTGTTATCTTGGATTCCTGATAAAACAAATGTCATTTGGCCCAGGGTAAGACCTATTAAAAATTTGTCCTGGTCCCTTGAATTTTAGCGCCCATTCTACATATTGAGGTTCAATATTGAGATTGCAAATTTTTAAGGTTCTTAGTTGGAGCCATGAACAGACAAGTGCTAGTACTTGAAACTATACAGATAATTGGTAATATAGTCATGTATGAGCAGTGCCCTCTCATTCACTGAAGTGCACTGGACCTCATTTATTACCTTTAGCAAATCAATGTAATTCCAGTAATAAACCTCTGTACATTTCAGTTGTGATTAATGTGACAAAACAATATTACAGTTAATGGACAATTTGCAGCTCATAATAATTAATTGAAATGTGTTACAAGATTACAGCCAGTGTTGTTTTAGTATTGTTTATATACTATTTAAGTGTTTTAATATTCTGAATTAGCTTTTATTTAAATATTTTCAGTTTTCTTTTTCATTTTCATTTTAAGTTTTAGTCATTTTATGTGCTTTTGTCATTTTTATTAGTTTTGTGATTTTTAAATACTTCTGTTTAGCTTTAATTTCAATTAGTTTTAGTCATTTTATTACTTAAGCTTAAACTTATTTTATCTCAGTTAGTTGCCAAAGGCAACATTTCAAGTTAAAGTTTTTCCAATTAACATTTATATATTTTTTTTATTTCAGCTTTATTTCTATTAACAAAAATGATTTGTAACGTTTTAGTTTTAGCTAATAATAACACCGCTGATGACAGCATGTTGGTTCAGATTAAATTATGGATTCATGATGTACTGGTTCTGTATTAGAGACATTTTTTTCTTTAAATACAGTAGCATCAGACGGTATTGTATATTTAATTATTTTTATATTTAGATTACCACTGCAGTCATCTTTGCATTTCTATAGTTTATTATAATTAATCAAGAATATTAAATATAATCTTTACCAAATCTCAAAATGAGTATCCATGTTCATACAAAATCTCCAATTAATTCTGAATTCACAAAATAGTATAGAATTTTTATATTTATTAGCCATCTATTGGTTATCTTCCAGAATTGTAACATCAGTGTATCCCTAGATTTAATTATTCCAGCCCTGCAGGTGTATGCAGTGCTTTTCTTTTTCGGTAACTTACGTGTTAAACATTGGCAGAAATAGTTTCTGTCTGGAGGAGTGTGGCAGTTACTCGAGGCAGTGTGTATGAGTGTTCGTGTCTCTCTGCAAATTGAATTGCTTTAGGCAGTGATGAATGTGAGTAAAAATAATAAAGCTTTTCAGAGATAGCCATACAATACATCAATATGTCGCTAATACATTACATTCTTATGCATTTTACCAAATCACACACATACATACTCACAGAACCTCAGATGACCTAATGATAGAGCCAGACTGTGTTTGTGACATGTCGGTCAGTCCATATAGCTTTGCTCCTCTGTCATCATAAATGTAAACAAAAGTTGTATTTTACCTTGAGGGCTCAGATACCCTGATCTTCTGCCAATCCCCATTAACCTGCTGTGTGTTACATCTGATTGATGTGATCTCTCTCTCTCTGTCTTTATCAGGAGGGAGATGCTTTGGGTGCCATGGAGAAGGTGTGCCGTCAGCTGACCTACCACCTGAGCCCGCACTCCCAGTGGAGACGGCAGGGGCTGCTGAAGAGGAAGCCACAGGCCTGGTACTTAGTTACTGTCCGCCTCTGTGTAAAAGTAATGAGCTTCTGTTATGAATATTTGTTCAATATGCAGTACATTTTCAAATATTTGTTTGGCTACATAGCTCTTCTGTAGGGTAAAACTTGCATGCAAGCCATATTAATGTACAGTTTGTGAATCATTCCTTTAAATGAATTCTTTTTAATGAATCAGTCACATTGATTTACAAATGATTCACTGATTCATTAGCAAAATCCTTATCCATGAAGGGCCATTAATGTTGGCCATTAATGTTTCCTATTCTGGTTCCTTTTCTTTTTCCTTTTTGTTTCTTTTCTTATTTTCTCTCTGATGTCCAGCTCTCTCCTGCCACATAAGTACTTTCATTTCACATGAAAGCATTGCATTTAATGCTACATTATAAATTACATTGATGCATGTATCCCTTCAGCCCACACACAGTAGCCTAGTGGCTCACAAGTGCCTCACTTTGTTCATTAATTAAAGTGATTAGTTGGTTTAAAAATAAAAGGCTTTCCGACTTTGCAGAGCAGGCAGTCAAAATGATTCATCGCTTTGCCAGTTGTTTGTCCGTGTACTGATTCGTCAGCACTTAGGGATTAATTATGATTTAAAAACCGCATGGCTAATGAAGCGTTTCATATGAGGATTGGGTTCTACATTTCTGATGTCCCCAAATTGTATTAATACACAATATTGCATATTATATCCCCAGAACAGCTGTGTATACCATCCAAATCTCATCACCTGTGAATTGGCTTCTCAGTGGGGCTTTCAGCACTTTCTTCTCTGTCCATTGAGGATAAGAGCTGTGTTTATTCTGCAGAGTGAGTCAGTGAATGAAAGAGCAGCCTCCCACTGCGTGCCGTGTGTTTTTTTGCTAACACATGGTTCTGTGGTGTAGACTCATACTTATGTGGCTCTTTTCCAACAGCCATTAATATAGTCAAAACACAGACTGTGTAATGTGTAAATGAGGAAATACTAGGCTCTATTTATTTCCTGTGTCGATGGATACACTTTAGATTAGCTGACGCTTTACTCTGTTCCCTAACTTATGTATGCAAGGATAAAACAGCTGAACTCCCCGCAGTTCGTTCACTGCATCGACTGCTTTGGTTAAGCTGGAATGTGAAGGCATGTGTTCTGCATAGACCGGATTCGATACCTTCTCCTTTTTATCCGCTCCGGTTGTATTGTCTAATCCTCACCGGGTGCTTTTTGTTGATGGAGCACTGCTGTTTGTCTGAGTCACACCACACACGGCTCTTCATTTGTTACGCTTATGTTCTGTACTGTGTGGCGTGGGTTATTGTCACAGATGCAGCTGTTGGGGTTTAAAACGGGAAGTGTTTCTCAAACAGCATTCTCACCTCTCCTTGGGCGTGTTGCCGATTCTTGTGTGCCTCTGAGGGTCTCCTTATTCTCTGTTTGAACTTCCTCAAGCGCTTTTGTTTGTTCTGCCTGAACTCTGCGTTTACTGATGTGATTTCATCAGATCGGCAGTAATGGGATTGTCCAGTGGAAATAGGAGCTCAAATAATTTCACAGCCTGAAGGTGCAAACAGGAAAGAAAACAAGGCAATAGTTCAACTAAAATGAAAATTCAGTCACTATTTTCTTAAATTCTTGTGTTTCAAAACCAGATTTGATTTGATATGATATGATTTTCTTTTTTTCATGGATTACAAAAAGAATAATTTATAGCAGAATAAGCAAGCTGCTTGTTAATGAAAGTAAATGGTGAGTGCACTGCAGATTTTCAAGTGAAAACTTTCAGTGAATAACAATAACAATGTTGGTCTGATTCTCAAACAAAGCTCTCATATGGTATTAGAAGGCTTGTAATATAGAGAACATTTAGTGCAACTGAAAAAGGTTCCATGGATGTTGAAGGTTCTTCATGGAACTAAAGATGTCAATAAGGAAACTTTATTTTTAAGAGTGTATATTAAATGTGAGGTTTGAAAGAGCATCCTATATTTTACTTTGGAAAAATTCAGTAATGTCAATTTATTATTATGTATACTATTATAATATTAATTAATATTTTAAATTAGTTTTTATTTTCATAATTTCAGTTTTCATTTTAAATTTAGTATACGTTTTCGTAATTTTATGTGCTTTTGTCGTTTATATTAGTTTTTGTAACATTTCTTTTTAAATTTAATGGATTTTTATTTTTTATCAGTTAATTAATTTTTATTTTTTATTTCAGATTTATTTCTAGTAATATTGGTACTTAACTTAAAATAATTTAATTCTAATTTTCATGCTTTGAATGTGAAGTTTTAATCTAATATCTATATTTTATTTTATTTCAGCTTTATTTTAATCAACAAAACATTTTTTAGTTTTAGTTAACAGTAACAACAGTGAAATTCAGCCAAGCATTCATGATGATTTCATTTTTAACTCTCATCATTTTATGTCTCCTTCAGTTACCCTTCTCTTTCTCTCTCTTAATGATTCCACCCTCTTTGCTCTAGTAATAGCTAAGTGCTAACATGACCTTAACCTCGTCCGCCGGTCAGACTGAGACAGTCTCTCAGACAGGTGTCCCATTTTCTTTGAGAGAATTCACACGTAACAGATGTTGGGCTGTAATATGGCTCATAGTGTGTGTGCAGTTTAATGTATGTGCCTCCATGCAAATATTTACACTGAAGCTACATCAATTCTGATTTGCAATTCTACATATAACTGGAGGAAATTATACATCTGCTCCGGATGTGTTGTCTGTTAGTTTATCCAATAACATGCATTTAACTTCAGTGTAAATACATACTGTATTTATATACGATAAAGTTTATTTATTAGCACAGCAGTATACGTCAAGATGCAGGTGTGAGAAAAAGACCTGAATGTTTGCATTTGTTTGGGGCGTTTTTTTTTCCTGACAGTATCGCCCACTCTCACTGAATATAATATATTAGTCGACAGTCAAATTGCTTACTGCAAATGGAACAATATAAACAGATCTTTATGAACACAAGATATCTGAAAGCTGTATTATTTGGATTGCTTCTTCGAAACAAAACCTGTTAAGTGGAATCTAGTATGCCATAGACCTACTACTACATGACCTTGTTTCATGGACTGAAATGTGAAACGCATTGTGCACGTCTGGTCTGCATGTGGTGAAGCGTCTGCAGTCCAGTGGAGACCCTTTGGTCCATAACAAGCAGCCCACGGCTGTCAGGAGCCGGTGAGGAATGTCTTTCTCATCTCAACACAGGAAGACCGGAGCTTTCTGGATCATCATGTCCAGAGGCGACAGTGTTTTATCTAGCTTTAGCATATGATCTGCCTCCATAACACCCACATTAATAGCAAACTCACTGGTTTTTGATAGCTAGAATTGTGAGGGGAGAAGAAAGATAGAGAGTTGTGTTAAACAAAAAAGGGATTTGAGAATATAAAACAGGAGTAGAAGAGGGTGTGGAATAAGGGCTGTTGTGAAATCATACTGTCATCTCTCAGGCATGTCTGCTGAATTCGTTCTGCCTTCTAAATTTTCCCTCCTGTTTTTCATCCCTCTATTTTCTCCTCATATGATCTCTTGAGTCCTTCTAATGCCGCCTCAGATTACCTCACAGTTCTGCCTTTTGCTAGTTTTTCAGTGGCTTAAGCTCTCGTTTCGTGCCTCTTTCTCTCTTGTTGTCTTCCTGTCCTTTTCTGCTCATGCTCTTTACTGCCTGAGAGCAGAAACAGCAGGTTTCTAATGTGGCGTGATGATGAAATTGCAATAGGCTATTGATATTCATTCCTGCCCTGTTACTTACAGCTTTCTGCATCTCTGGCTTTTTCAATTTCATTCCCTGTCTGTTTTTATTCAAGCAGTGACTTAGACATTTAATTTGGCACATGGCAACTACCTGCCTCCAATTAGTGGTATCTTTATATTAATGCTTTTTTTATTGATTTGCATAGCTGTCCAGACAGCTGTCATGTCAGAGTCATTGATGCCTGAAAGGATGAGTAAAAAGGAGCTGTTTGACAAAGGAAATTGCTTGAACTCAGCTTTTAAAATTCACATAAAGTCATTACACGGAGAGCTTAAAGCTGCTGGCATTTTGCACGAAAAGGGTACAAAATTTGACCTGAATGTCAAATGTTGGACGTCAATCTCAGGAAGTCAGCTAAATATTAGTTGTTTTCGTTTTATGTTATGTTATATATTATGTTTATATTATATTTTTTCAAGAGTAAAAAGTATTTATAAACATTGAGAAAATGGACTGAGATGACTAATCTTCCCATCATGACGTAAAAAGATCCAAATTATGTGATTTATTATAGATGTCGAAAATCTCATACAGTAAAATGTAGTCTTAACAAAATAGCTACATATTAAACAAATAGATTTTTTAATAATTAATTGAATATCAGCTTAACAGATCAGGTCAAAATCATGATTTTTGTATGATTAGGATATAAACCCAAAGCAATGGGAGACCAAAGTGTACTGCATTCATGAAAAGTGCTTGCTATTTTAAATGATAGAATATTTTGTGCATCATACTAAGCAACATTTTAACTAAAAACGAATTATTAGTGCACACATTCAGTCATCCTTGCATCCACTGCAAAAGAAGGTTTATTTCAGGCTTTATTTCAATGATGGTATTCCTTCATTTTGCTCTGATAGTCACACAGTGCTGACATTTCAGTGTGTTGGAGATTAGAGCAGTATAATGATAGACTCTGCACTTAATTGGTCATAATTACCACAATTATTATCCAAGAGTCTTTAACATATTATCCGAGGGTCTTAGGCCATTTTTATTGACCTACATTCAGGGTCGGTAAAATTTTTGTATATTTTTGAAAGATGTGTCTTATGTTCACTGAAGGCTGTGTTTATTTTATCAAAAATACAGTAAAACAGTAATAATGTGAAATATATGAAAATGTAATTTATTCCTGTGATGGCAAAGCTGAATTTTCAGGAGTCATTACTCCAGTCGGCAGTCATATCAGTCTTCAGAAATCCAACATATTATCCGAGGGTCTTAGGCCATTTTTATTGACCTACATTCAGGGTCGGTAAGATTTTTGTATATTTTTGAAAGATGTGTCTTATGTTCACTGAAGGCTGTGTTTATTTTATCAAAAATACAGTAAAACAGTAATAATGTGAAATATATGAAAATGTAATTTATTCCTGTGATGGCAAAGCTGAATTTTCAGGAGTCATTACTCCAGTCGGCAGTCATATCAGTCTTCAGAAATCATTCTATATGCTCAATATGCTCAAGAAACATTTCTTATTATTATTATGTTATTCACTTCTTTATTTTAAAAAAATCTTACTGACCCCAAACTTTTAAACAGAGATATATCCCAGCTATGTAAATGATGGATTTGCAGTAATTTTCTTATACCACTTTTTATGTAGAAGACTGATTTTCGGGGTTGGGTGTTTGAGTTTTCCTTTCTCTTCCTCTATGACAGAATGTGAATGAACTGTAACAATGCAATACAGTATGGCGCGTCTCTGACACCCTGCTGCTCTTCAGTTTGATTGTAATTGAAAGGGTTTATTTCTGTAGAGCTGCGAATGAGAAACTTCAACCTTAATGTCTTAAGTCAAATATTTGTTCCAATCTATCACACTGACATAATAACCTGATTTTATTTACAGTCACAGGAAAGACGATGCAACGGAAGGGTTTTTGACAGCACACACCTGCTGCCAGGTCGATAATTAGTCTTGTGTGAAAAAAAATGCAAATGATGGGAGTAAAGACTCCATACTAACCAAGAAATCGAAAATGTAGATTTGCTTGTCATTCTCTTTGTTGCATTGTGCAGCATTTTTCATTCAAGGGGTGATTTAAATTACAGATACATTAAAAAGCTACATTAAGTAAATTAAGCATTAAGTAGATTGCTAAATCTCTGATTACACACAGCCTTGTATATCCATTCCTGCTTTCTAAGCAGTCAAAAGCTGCTTTTGTGTCATATATTGCATATGAAAAACAGAGCATATGCAACCAATGATTCCTCAAACCAGAGAAATATTTAAGCAATTTTGGCAATTAAGAGATTTTTTTTTTTTAATGTAAGAACAGTGTAAAAAATTATGTAAAAGCTTATGAAATTTTCCTCAAACCAGAGAGATATTTAAGCAATTTTGGCAATTAAGAGATTTTTTTTAAAAATGTAAGAACAGTGTAAAAAATTATGTAAAAGCTTATGAAATTTTTGTCTTAAAGGGATAGTTCACCCAAAAATGAAAATTACCCCATGATTTACTCAGCCTCAAGTCATCCAAGGTATATATGACTTCCTTCTTTAGACAAATACAATCGGAGTTATATTTAAAAATGTCCTGGCTCTTCCAAGCTTTATAATGGCAGTGAATGGGGGTCCAGATTTTGAAGCAAAATAAAGTGTGTCCATCCATCATAAAAAGTGCTCCACACACTCCGGGGGATTAATAAAGGCCTTCTGGAACGAAGCAATGCGTTTGTATAAGAAAAATATCCATATTTACAAC
Source organism: Sinocyclocheilus rhinocerous (assembly GCF_001515625.1). Taxonomy (NCBI): domain Eukaryota; kingdom Metazoa; phylum Chordata; class Actinopteri; order Cypriniformes; family Cyprinidae; genus Sinocyclocheilus; species Sinocyclocheilus rhinocerous. The sequence goes on from NW_015633949.1 coordinate 176,695, forward strand.
TTTATAAACCATAATCTCTAGCTTCCACTAACTGTCGTACGCGTGTTCATGAGAGAGTGGCATTTCATTTTTGGGTGAACTATACCTTTAAGTTTTTAAAGTCACATGGCGAATGCCATTTTGCTAAAAGATAAGTTTTAATATTTCTGCTTGACTTCCCTCCTTCGTTAATGAGAACATTTCGAAATGATCAAATGCTGAGGAGAGAATATAAGTGGGTCAGATGCATTCAGGGTGAGATTGCTGAGAGAGGGAAAGGCTTTTTCTCTTAGAGAGCGTGGGATTCGGGATCCTGGCCAGTAATATCAGGAGAGTTGATATCCTGTTCTGGTTTAGCCATTTCCTTGACTTTGCTGCTGTTTTATTTGCTAGGTCAATGACAGGATCAGAGTGCGGCAGGAAATATATAATTCAGAATGAGCATATAGCATGTCAAATCAGGATGCTTATTATTCCTCTCTCTTCCTCAAATGCCAGTTATATAAAAAGATATATGCATGTCCTGGTGTGAATTAGCAACGGCCACATTATGAATTAGTATTCTTGACATTTCTTTTCTCGCTTTCACTCTTTCTCTCTTCACTCGCACACTGGCAAGCTGTGGTGGCACACTGAGCTTATTATGAGTCTGCTGCATGTGCAGCGGTTAAAGCAACACATTTGTTCTCTTTTACTTAATAAATCAGCTTCTCTTCCTGCCTTCGTCTTTTGTTCCCTATATCGCTCCATTTATCTATCTCTCGTAGGTTATTAATCCATATTTGACAATAACAACTGACATCATGATTAAATTAACTCTTAAATTCTATGTTGTTTGTATTTCCAGGGGCTGTTTTGAATCTGTAATAATGCATTTACAGAAAATGAATCCTTTCAATCAGATCTCAATTCCCCTCAATAAGCCGATATCCTGAGTCTTTGATAGTCTCTGAGTTTTAATAAAATGTTAAAGCTGGTATGAGTTTCAATAAATTAGGCTGTATAGTCTATTCTTTTATTATTATTATTATTATTATTATTATAGCTTTATTTCAATGATGGTATTCCTTCATTTTGCTCTGATAGTCACACAGTGCTGACATTTCAGTGTGTTGGAGATTAGAGCAGTATAATGATAGACTCTGCACTTAATTGGTCATAATTACCACAATTATTATCCAAGAGTCTTCAACATATTATCCGAGGGTCTTAGGCCATTTTTATTGACCTACATTCAGGGTCGGTAAGATTTTTGTATATTTTTGAAAGATGTGTCTTATGTTCACTGAAGGCTGTGTTTATTTTATCAAAAATACAGTAAAACAGTAATAATGTGAAATATATGAAAATGTAATTTATTCCTGTGATGGCAAAGCTGAATTTTCAGGAGTCATTACTCCAGTCGGCAGTCATATCAGTCTTCAGAAATCATTCTATATGCTCAATATGCTCAAGAAACATTTCTTATTATTATTATGTTATTCACTTCTTTATTTTAAAAAAATCTTACTGACCCCAAACTTTTAAACAGAGATATATCCCAGCTATGTAAATGATGGATTTGCAGTAATTTTCTTATACCACTTTTTATGTAAAAGACTGATTTTCGGGGTTGGGTGTTTGAGTTTTCCTTTCTTTTCCTCTATGACAGAATGTGAATGAACTGTAACAATGCAATACAGTATGGCGCGTCTCTGACACCCTGCTGCTCTTCAGTTTGATTGTAATTGAAAGGGTTTATTTCTGTAGAGCTGCGAATGAGAAACTTCAACCGTAATGTCTTAAGTCAAATATTTGTTCCAATCTATCACACTGACATAATAACCTGATTTTATTTACAGTCACAGGAAAGACGATGCAACGGAAGGGTTTTTGACAGCACACACCTGCTGCCAGGTCGATAATTAGTCTTGTGTGAAAAAAAATGCAAATGATGGGAGTAAAGACTCCATACTAACCAAGAAATCGAAAATGTAGATTTGCTTGTCATTCTCTTTGTTGCATTGTGCAGCATTTTTCATTCAAGGGGTGATTTAAATTACAGATACATTAAAAAGCTACATTAAGTAAATTAAGCATTAAGTAGATTGCTAAATCTCTGATTACACACAGCCTTGTATATCCATTCCTGCTTTCTAAGCAGTCAAAAGCTGCTTTTGTGTCATATATTGCATATGAAAAACAGAGCATATGCAACCAATGATTCCTCAAACCAGAGAGATATTTAAGCAATTTTGGCAATTAAGAGATTTTTTTTAAAAATGTAAGAACAGTGTAAAAAATTATGTAAAAGCTTATGAAATTTTTGTCTTAAAGGGATAGTTCACCCAAAAATGAAAATTACCCCATGATTTACTCAGCCTCAAGTCATCCAAGGTATATATGACTTCCTTCTTTAGACAAATACAATCGGAGTTATATTTAAAAATGTCCTGGCTCTTCCAAGCTTTATAATGGCAGTGAATGGGGGTCCAGATTTTGAAGCAAAATAAAGTGTGTCCATCCATCATAAAAAGTGCTCCACACACTCCGGGGGATTAATAAAGGCCTTCTGGAACGAAGCAATGCGTTTGTATAAGAAAAATATCCATATTTACAACTTTATAAACCATAATCTCTAGCTTCCACTAACTGTCGTACGCGTGTTCATGAGAGAGTGGCATTTCATTTTTGGGTGAACTATACCTTTAAGTTTTTAAAGTCACATGGCGAATGCCATTTTGCTAAAAGATAAGTTTTAATATTTCTGCTTGACTTCCCTCCTTCGTTAATGAGAACATTTCGAAATGATCAAATGCTGAGGAGAGAATATAAGTGGGTCAGATGCATTCAGGGTGAGATTGCTGAGAGAGGGAAAGGCTTTTTCTCTTAGAGAGCGTGGGATTCGGGATCCTGGCCAGTAATATCAGGAGAGTTGATATCCTGTTCTGGTTTAGCCATTTCCTTGACTTTGCTGCTGTTTTATTTGCTAGGTCAATGACAGGATCAGAGTGGGGCAGGAAATATATAATTCAGAATGAGCATATAGCATGTCAAATCAGGATGCTTATTATTCCTCTCTCTTCCTCAAATGCCAGTTATATAAAAAGATATATGCATGTCCTGGTGTGAATTAGCAACGGCCACATTATGAATTAGTATTCTTGACATTTCTTTTCTCGCTTTCACTCTTTCTCTCTTCACTCGCACACTGGCAAGCTGTGGTGGCACACTGAGCTTATTATGAGTCTGCTGCATGTGCAGCGGTTAAAGCAACACATTTGTTCTCTTTTACTTAATAAATCAGCTTCTCTTCCTGCCTTCGTCTTTTGTTCCCTATATCGCTCCATTTATCTATCTCTCGTAGGTTATTAATCCATATTTGACAATAACAACTGACATCATGATTAAATTAACTCTTAAATTCTATGTTGTTTGTATTTCCAGGGGCTGTTTTGAATCTGTAATAATGCATTTACAGAAAATGAATCCTTTCAATCAGATCTCAATTCCCCTCAATAAGCCGATATCCTGAGTCTTTGATAGTCTCTGAGTTTTAATAAAATGTTAAAGCTGGTATGAGTTTCAATAAATTAGGCTGTATAGTCTATTCTTTTATTATTATTATTATTATTATTATTATAAAATGTAGTTCCTCAACCTTTCTAAAGCCCTTTTTGCTCTACTCATATAAGTCCGTTTGCTCCTGCCCTACATGTCTTCTTTAGACACTAATGACTGTTACGGTTACTTTAGCAATTTCATGTGCTTCCATTTGTAAAAATCTGGTACCAGAATAGTATGGATGAGAGTTCTAATAGTCTAATTATAATACATTTTATATAATGAATTTTGTTGCCACAGGAAATGTCCATGCTAAAAGGTCTCATGTCAAACAGCATAGGGTTCTGGAAGAGACCATTTGAATATGTGAGCAGAGCTGCTGTATGTATGTAGGGTCCATGCCACACCTGCCAGTGTCAGTGACTTAAGATAATTTAATGGCCATACATTTTCTTGCCATACTAATGTTCATAAAAATAAACTGTGTTTTTTATTTTTATTTTATTAAAATAATTATATATTTTTTTAAATATTAGATTTATTTATTTATTTGCAGCATTTCATGTGTTGTTTCATGTTATGTTTTTTTATTTTAATTCTACTGTATATCAGCACAGGGCCAGATTATCATTTTTAATGAAATTCCCAGCTAACCAGCAAATGTGTCCTAGTTTTATTAGTGAACTCTTAGAATTTGTAGAATTCTTAATATTTTCTTTCCTTCGGTTAATATTTAATAAGGTTAATATTTTCTCTCCTCCATTTCAGACTTATAAAATGCAATAAAAAGTTAATTCCCCCACCTCCATACACATTATTACTCTCTATCTGCTTCTTTTTCTCTTTCTCAGTCTGAAATCAGTTCTTTCAAGCCCTCCATCCAGTGGGACATTAGAACTGTCTGGCATCCCTCTTGGAGTGAAAGACATGGAGCGTCTCTGTGCCTACCTGCATCACCACGCATCCCGCATCGGCAGCGTAGAGATGGGCTTCACCGAGCTCACAGACGATGCCTTCCTTCTGCTCCTCCCTATGCTGGCGTCTCTTCCCCGCCTTGAGACTCTGGCCCTCAATGGCAACAGGATGACCCGTGCTGTGCTCAAAGAGCTCACGGACACACTGAAGGACCCGGACAGCTTCCCCAGCGTCACCTGGATCGACCTGGGGAACAACGTTGACATCTTCTCCCTCCCACAACCATTTCTGGTGAGTCTGCGCAAGCGCTGCCCCAAACAGGGCAACCTTCCCACCATCCTGGAGTTCGGCGAGAGCCAGGCCAGCGAGCCAGAGGGCAGAGTGGATGAAGACGATGCAGATGATACAAACAGGACAGAGAGTATGGGAGAACTCAGATCTGAGGTAGAAGAAGAGATTGACGGTGAGATGGAGATCGAGGACATGATGGAGGAGTTGCTGGACTTTGACAGGGAGGTGCAAGGCAAGGAGGATGAGGACGATAGTATGTGGACCTTGGAGGAGCAGCGGCTGGTAAAAGATCCAGTTGCAAAGCGGAGCAAAGAGAAGAGGGTGTTCAAAGCAGAGGGCGAAGAGGACTTACAAAGCCAGTCTTCCCATCTGTCCTGCTCCAGCCAGTCACAGCACTCTTCTGGAGCCATCGAGCCTTTAAGAGAAGACTCTGTGCCAGACCAGTTAGCATGTCCTTCGAACAACCCTACCTGATTGAAGCCACTGTGTAATTTGATTAGAGTCTGGTCCCTTTAAGAAAAAGAGAAAGCGTGACAGGCTTGTTTTCAGACTGGGTTATCCATGAAGTCAAGGGTTTTATAGGGTTGACAATCACAGCGGTTGTCTGTTGTTGCAAAGGAGAAAAGAATCACTTGTGAGGTAACAAAAAATATCAAATGTACCTTCTCATTCAGGTTTTTCCCTTCACTGTCATGTTAATGTGTAGATCCAGTCACAAAGCAAATAAAAGAGGGTGTCAAAAGCAGGGGTGAAGAGGACTTACAAAGCCTTTTGCTCCAGCCTTTCACAGCACTTCTCTGGAGGCAACAAGCCCTTAAGAGAAGATTTTGTCCCAGACCAGTTAGCATGTCATTCGGGCAGTCCTACCTGATTGAACCCACTGTCTAATTTGATTTCTGAGTCTGTAACCTTCATCCCTTTAAAAAGAGAGAATGGTAGGAAGAGCGTGATAGGCTTGTTTTTAGTTACCCATGAAGTCATGGGATTCAGCAGGTTTAAAAGGGAAGACAATCATGGCTGCTGTCTGTTTTTGAAAAGAAGAAATGAATCACTTATGAGGTAAAAAAAAAAAAAAATCAAATATACCTTGACATTCAGGTTTCCCCCTTCACTGTCATAAAAATGTAAAATATCCACAAAGTGGAGCAAACAGAATAGGGCGTCCAAAACCAATCTTCCCATCTGTCTTGCTCCAGCCAGTCACAGCACTCCTCTGGAGCCATCGAGCCTTTAAGAGAAGACTTAGTCCAAAAACAGTTAGCATGTCATTCAGACAACGCTACCTGATTGAAGCCGCTGTTTTATTAAATTAGTGTCTGTAAACTTCGTCCCTTTAAGAAAAAGAGAAAGTGTGACTGGCTTGTTTTCAGACTGGGTTATTCATGAAGTCATGCAATTCAGAATGGTTTTATAGGGTTGAAAATCACGGTGGTTGTCTGTTGTTGCAAAGGAGAAATGGTTCACTTGTTAGGTAAAAAATATCAAATATACCTTCTCATTCAGGTTTTCCCTGTCATCATAAAAAATAACCATCATAAAAATATCAAATATACCTTCTCATTCAGGTTTTCCCCGTCGCCATAAAAAATATCCATCATAAAAATATAAAATATACCTTGTCATTCAGGTTTTCCCCATCATCATAAAAATTATCCATCATAAACAATATAAAATATACCTTCTCATTCAGGTTTTGTCTTAACCATGAACCTCTGTGTGCCTATGTGCCTGTTCAAACCCCTGCTGGAGAAGCGTGTGTGTGTAGGTGCACATTTAGATCAACATGCTGGATATAAGCAGATTGGTTTGGACGTCATGAATTGGTGTGTCCATCCATGCATCTGACTGTCACAAGCATCATGTTCTCTCCAGCAGTGGAAAACAACCTAAATTCTATTCAATATCGTCCATTGAATATGCATGTCCCGGGTTTCAGGCGGATGGGACGCTGATGAGCTCAGATTAAGTGCCCCTAATTTATACAGTGGAAAACCAAAATTTTGTCACAGTGTTGGCCCAAAACAGTATGTTTGATTGATACAGCAGTGGGACTGAAGCCAAAGAGAAAAGACTCACTCCACAGAAAAAAAAAAAAAGTGTTGTTTGGCTATATGATAGTAATAGTTATTCTGTTGTTGCTGCTTGACATGGATTTTGAAGTCAGTGTAAGGTTTCTTAGCTCTGTTCTTTAAACTCTGTTCTTTAAAATAGATCCTTTAAACACTAAAATGATATTAAGATTTTGTTTCTATTTATCCACTGTTATTAAATGATAAAGGTATTTCATAGTATAAGCATCTATTTAGTGCCTAATTAAAATTTTACATTATTTAAATGTAATTCAAACTAGTTCTGATATGCCAGTAAATTAAAAGTATTGTTTCAAAGACAATGCATATTTGATTAGACAGATTTGAAAACAGTTGTTTTATTTCATTATTTAAAATTACGTAATAGAGAACTAGGATTTATTATATCTCGTTACTAGGCTACTTTGTATAATATCATGCTTGCATGCAAAAATCTTGTTCAGTGTTATTTTAAGTAAAATTAGCACCCTCCCCGAATGATGGTTTATAAAATTAATTATTAAGCCTAATTAAAGGAAGCTCCTGTAATAAAGTTAACCAATATATTTCAGATTATCATATCATTTTATTATGGTCACCAGGTAGCCTCAAAATATCCTGCTGTTTTTCAAAGCCATACTTCTAGACAAGTTCTGCCATTACAGAAAGGGAATTATGATGATAAAAGTGCACTGAGGAGCTATGATCAATGAATTTTGTCAGTATTTCTGTATTCCCACAATGGTTAGCAAATAGAATGCTAGGGATGACAAGGAACAGCAATATGTGTATATGATTATTTGTAAACAAAACAAAATGTATTTGACTGTTGGCATCAAAATCAATAAACCTTTAAGAAACATACAATTAATTTATGCGTTAAACAGTACATAAAATGTTGGACTGTTAGAGCTCTGGTAAAAAAAAAAAACAATACACAGGTAAACGATTGCATTGCGTTTGTGCACCGGATCATTGAGCTGTAATTGAACGGGACTGGTGGAAGGAGGACCGTAAGCTATTAGTAATCGATGTCGACACCTAGTGGTTGGCAGTTCTTTCGTGCATGGACTCGCTTGTTTTATGTAAACTATAGTGTTTACGTACTTCCGCTTCTTTCCTTTTTGCAATTTACAACTCAAACGACCTTAGAGTGTATTAGCAAATGAGGCTATTAATTGTTCGATAAGAAAATTCGTTTATAAAAATAAGCATGGACCAACAAGGCCTATAAAAATACAGTTTAGACTGCTGGAAATTTAAATCGGCAACTCTTGTTAATCATGATCTGGTTTTCAGTTGGTCGTTGGCTGGTAGGCATCAGCAACAAACAAGATACTATCTGGTCAAATAAAGCTGAATTGGGAAAAATAGCTGGACAGCCATGGACTTAATGACCATCTTGGACCAGCTATAAACCACTGGACTGAACTGGATTTTCTTTAGCGACTATCGTGTTTTTTGAGAAACTTTATTTAAAGTTAAATAAAGAGCGGAAATTCGTCTTTGACACTGGCTAGAAAAATAATACATCCACTTACATACATACACACATTATCAAACACAGCTCAAACAAATTACTAAAACTATGGATTAATAATAGTATGAATACGAATATCATTAATCGTGTGGATGTAAAGATGTAAAATATATATAATATACTAGTAAATAAATGTAAATATGTTACTAAGTTAATTAAAACGAAACCAGGTGTGTTCATATAAAAAACACAAATTATGTAATAAAAGTAAATACAATTGTAAAGTATTTGCAACAGTCAATGAAACTGCAGGGACTATGGCCTCATTTTCAACATTGACCGCATCAATATGGCAACTTATAGGCACCGTCTTAATCGACTGTGTTATTGCATCACTTCCGGGAAATAAGGTCAAAAATTGTTTCCCTTGTCCGCCATTTGAAATATTTGAACTTCCTTGTGACAACTTCCAATGTACGTTTTGGTTTACACTGAACAATTATCAGAGGATCTGGGCGAATAGTCGTAGTTTTTGTGTCTCATGCATGTTGGGATTCCGACGTCGGCTGTTTTCTTACCCGATTGGAACAAAAAAGCGTAGAAAAGTGTGCGAATGCTGCGCGTATTCGAAACGTGTTCAACAACGGAACGCGGTAAAGTTTTTGCATGAGTTGAACGCTGCTTGCGGATAAGGAGAGGCGAAGGGAAGGCCTGTGAAGCCTGGGCTTTTTTCTTGCGCTAGTCATGGCCGGAAATTTTGATTCGGAGGACCGAGGGGGCTGGTATTGGGGGAGATTAAGCCGGCAAGAGGCGGTTTCGCTGCTCCAAGGGCAGAGGCATGGAGTGTTCCTGGTGCGAGACTCGATCACTATTCCCGGGGACTACGTGCTGTCTGTGTCGGAGAACTCCAAAGTCTCTCATTACATTATAAACAGCATCAGCAGCAATCGCCAGTCCGGACCAGGTAAGCGGTGCATGTAAAAATACTGCCAACGACGGGACGAAGAAAAACTGCTTTAGCAAAACGCATAGCAGCTCGACGAGAAACTTGTGTAACATGGTTAGTCTACGTTACTACGAACAGTTCTGCACATTCAGTCTGGTTTTTGGCGTCATTCTAGTAACGTAGTAATTTAGCATTCTCTGTTACACATAATCGGTTATTTTTCAGTATAAACCGTATTTTTTTGGTCCAGTCATTCAGATATTTTAGATGTTTTAACATGTAATGTGAATCATATATGTTTTTATGATGTAATGTGAATCATATATGTTTTTATGACAAAACACTCACTTTTTTGTTTGTAGACGCTGTATGTGCAGTAATGCTGAATTAACAATTACGCAGCTTTTTCCCTGGTTTGAGCATAAAAATGTGTGGTATTTTCAAAAATAGTGATGTTTAGACAACAATAATTGTAATTGTTTTAATTATTATTTCCACTATTTAGTGAAGACTTCATAGACTAAGTTTAAGCAAATCTTGTTCGTCCATTCATCATTTGTGCTTTCTTGCTGTCGTCCTGCAGGACTCGCTCCTCCTCGGTTCCGTATTGGAGATCAGGAATTTGACGCCTTACCTGCCCTGTTGGAGTTCTACAAGATCCACTACCTGGATACCACCACTCTCATTGAGCCCATCAACAAAGCCAAGCACTTGTCCTTCATCAGCGTCAATGCAGGAACAGGAGGAGCTCCTCAGAGGCTGGAAGAGGAGTATGTCCGAGCCCTCTTCGACTTTCCCGGCAACGACGACGAGGACCTCCCGTTTCGAAAGGGCGATATTCTAAGAGTTCTGGAGAAGCCGGAGGAGCAGTGGTGGAACGCTCAGAATTCAGAAGGCCGTGCCGGCATGATCCCCGTGCCTTATGTGGAGAAGTACCGGCCAGCCTCGCCAACATCAGGGGGCACTGGGGGGTCTGTTGGAGGATCTGGAGCTCACGGCAACTCTGACGGCCACAGTTCTCAGTCTCAACCTCTGCTTGGCGAGCCAGGCCAATATGCCCAGCCAACATCCTTACCCAATCTACAGAATGGTCCAGTTTATGCCAGGGCGATTCAGAAGAGAGTTCCCAATGCCTATGACAAGACTGCTCTTGCTTTGGAGGTAACAAATTTAGCTTTTTTGTATTGCACAGTATTTTAGTTACAACACAGTCACAGATGACTGATTTTGTACATTAAAAATTTATTTTTAAGTAGAATTTTGTGAAATAAAACATGTTTTTTTTGGCTTTGGCGCCTCCCAGTGGAACTGTAATTCTCTGTGTTTTAAGTTTGTTATTTTGTGCATTGCCTTAACAAAGTTTTTCCTCCATTTCTGACACGCTTGTCTTGTGTTGTTAGGTCGGCGACATGGTGAAGGTGACCAAGATCAATGTAAATGGGCAGTGGGAGGGTGAGTGCAAGGGAAAGCATGGCCATTTTCCCTTTACCCATGTTCGCTTGCTGGACCAGCACAACCCAGAGGATGAACTGAGCTGAGAGAGCAGACTGTCTTCCCTAGCAGCCCTTAGATGTACACTCACTTACACACACACATACACGCACTTCGGCTCCTCACACATCCTCACTACTGCCTTTTACCTGCCTGCCTCGTCATTGCCATTGTGTCTCATGCCAACGTTCACAGTACCTGCAACAATTCCCGTATTAGATTTTATGCAATAATTGAAGATATTTACCAAGTAAACACTAAATTCAGCACGCAACACCATACACTACAGAGAGAGGAGCATTAGTGTGGCTTCTTGTGAACTGAGAAAAGAGGAAGAAGCCTGCTTGGACTTAAAACATGAGCAGTTTGGTGTCTTAACAAGGGACTGTTCCTTTGCTTTGAATGCGGTAGCATACACTACTTGGTGTCCTAGAACACAGCAGCATTCACACTACAAATCATCTACTACATGAAAATATTCAGAAATGCAGATCAAACATGCTTCGAATAGTTTTTAGTCTTTCATTGGCTTGTCATTCATTACTGGCTCAGCGCCGGTCAAACATGTCATGAAGCGGATTCTATCGGGGCGGTACACTATATAAAAGATGGAGTAGCCCGAATCCTCACCGCATTTAGTTTTATTTATGCACAACATTTCTAATGTATACAAGATGGGCCATGCATCATTATTCACTACCGCTACGTAACTTTGTTTTACTACATTTTCATTATATATTATCAGGAAATGCTACTTTCACCTTTATTGCTGTACTTGGGAGTATTACACTAAATGCAGATTTGTTGAATGTGTAATCCTAATTTCTAATGCTAGACTCGATACATCAACATAAGATAGACTTAACTGATTTTTTTTGTTGTTTTTAAATGAAAATCCAACATTGTGACTTTTCCACTCAAATTAACCAATGTGTTTTCGCCAAAACTTCCCTTGCCGAGGTAGAAAATACAGTAAGTGGTTGTTGTAGCGACTCTACTACGACTCTCCAAAACTACTTTAATATTAGATAAAGATATTTCTAAAACAACCCAGCTGTCTTTACAATAACGCAGTAGGATTTTATGAAGTGTCACATTAATGTGCAAAGCCTAACCTGATGCCTCAAATGTGTTTTGCTCAATTGATTTTGCACATACGAGTAGCCTTTATCTATGATTGGTTTATCTGGCTAATGATATTTGTTTTAAAACATCGGCCTCCATCATGCCTATATTATATATCAATGCAGAAATATAGTGCATTTTGTCCTTTAATGCCCAAGAAAGACGTTGCTTTCCTAATTGCCTGCCTTAATTGCAGATTGTTGTCAATGACCAAATCAGCATTGTCTTTAGCCTAATTATGTGGGGAAGAGTGGAGTACATTTTGTTCAACCTTGCAGAAACGTTTCTTTTAACCAACTTCCATTACTAATGACAGAGAATAGAAATCAAATGTTTGTGGACAAATGTATAAATTATAACGCTAATAGACAGGCTACCAAAACACTGTCAAATGTTAATGTTTTTACCTTTATTTGTTGTTACTTTTAAAAAGAAAAAGTTGACTAACTTTGTTTGGTAACAATGACAATCACCTGGGGCCTGTTTCATAAAACAAGTTTACCAAATAAGCCAGGCTTATTTCAGTTAGTCCGACTTATTTTGAACCCAATCAACTGACAATAAGTCAGACTAACTGAAATAAACCTGGCTTATTTGGTAAACTTGTTTTATGAAACAGCCCCCTGGAAACTCTTCTGTTATGTCACATCTAAATGTTAGAAAGCTATGTCATGTATGTGTGTAGGTTAGCTGTATGTTGTCATGGTGTGACAGCAAGCCGGCCATGTTATGTAATTGTCACTTAAGTCGTAATTATGAAGGACTTTGATGTTCATGATCTGTCTTATTAACTGTCTATGTTTCAGTCAGAAATGACCTTTATGAAATTAGATCACTAAAATCAGTCACAAAGCAAAGCTGGAGTCTTTTAAGTCTGAACTCTCACCTGTGTCCTGTGAGAATGATTTTACTTCAAAACACACCACTTTCATCTATGACTGAGTTGAAAGAGTAATCACAAGTCGTGTCTGTACATTTTAATTGTACCCAAAGTATTATGTTTAGAACCTAAATATCAACACAGTAATTTTGTGAAATTAATCTTGTTATCCTTTATGTGCATCCAAGTCTGTCAGAACAGTGTTTTAAGTCACACAAAAAATCCTACGTTTTTGTTAGTTTTATTCCTGTACATGAAATAAAGTTGACCCCTATAGTAATGCTACTCAACCCTTTTACTTTGCCTCTGTCAGTATTTTCATGCCTTACATTTATTACTCTATTAAGAGCATCAACATGATGGAGAGGTTTCTGTTTCATTATCCTATTATAGTGTCGTTTTTTTTCTTTTATATAATATCCAGTTATTAATTTTGATGAGCCAATCTGGCTGCAAATTTTGAAGTTGTATCAGATAGTAATATCATGATACGTGTACATGATTACACAATTACTTTATTGCTAGTGATTTACACTGAAACAGCAAAACATTTAATTGATATGGTGTGTAATTTTTAGAAATATATTTGTAAAAAAAAAAAAAGTCTAGACCTGAATGAAATACAAATAACACCTTAAATGGTTTTGAATTTAGCATTTTATTTTTAATATGTTCAATTGAAGCAATCATCATTTACACTCATATTGTTTGAAAACTATTACTGACTTTCTTCTGTGGAACACAAAAGAAAATATTTTGAAGAATGTTGGTATTTATTGTTGGTATTTGGTTACCAACATTCTTCAAAATATTTTCCTCTGACCTTCGTGCCAAATCCGACATTTCTCAGAATATCTTGTATGCTGATAAATGATGAGTAAATGACAGAATTTACGAAATTTTACTAAATTCAAAATAATTGTTATAATGTGTTAATTCAAAAGGTAATGCATTTGGGTCTAGACCTTCTTCTTTAAACATATTTCTCACAATATTTCTCAGCATAGAACGACATGATGGTGAGTAAATGATGACAGAATGCTCTTTTCGGATGAACAATCCCTTCAAATTCAAGTGTTTCCCGTGATTTTACAGAATATCGCTGCCTGTAAATATGCCTTTTTTTAATACACAGCGTTTGGTTACACACAAGGTGCAGAAAGCACATAGCATCTATTCTCTGTTTAAATAAAGGGATAAAAATCATAGACTGTGTGGGGAGAGAGGGAGTGTGTGGAGATGCTCTGTGTGAAAGTTCCCGGATGAAGGTGTAACGCCATCTTTACTCCACCATTCAAGTCGCAGCTGTTGCTCGCGTAGGCCTGCCGGTGAACTCACACTCCTCCTTTACTCCCAATCTCTCACAAAACACGCTCGCCGCGCGCTGTCCAACATGGGTGACCGGGAGGATTTGGTGTACCAAGCCAAACTCGCCGAGCAGGCGGAGAGATATGATGGTAAGAGGCACTGAGAGGTAACGGGAACGTTATTTTTTTTACCAAGCGAGTGCTCGTGCAGGCTATCTGACGGTCGGGTTAGCGCGTAATTCGCCAACACCCTGTGAACTGCAAACCGATCTCAGCTTACTTTTTAAAAACGTTGTTTCTTGTATTTGTACAGTCCGTTTATTCTGTCGATGTGATATTGGGGTAACTACATTATTGCATATGAAGATGGAGACGTTTATTGAGGAGACAAAATGGCGGAGAGTTAGTGGGTGAGGCAAGCTGTTGCTAGCCATGGCGGAGGGGGTGGCTGCGGTCTTCAAGCCTCATGTAGGTGAAGACGGATCAAATATTAGTTACCATCTTTTTTAATCGACCCAGTTAACCGCAATAAAGAGTTATTTCAGCATAAGGTCCTCCCTTTTCTGCGTTTACCCCCGCAGCACGTTACGAGAGACCGTGGCTGTGTCTCAAAACCTTGTGAGCTGCCTACTTGGACAGCATTTTTGCGTATTACGGGCGAGTTGTGATACCCAAAAAGGTCTAGGCAGGTACCGCACTAGGTTTTGAGACGCTGCCGTTGGACAGTAACACAAAGCAAGCAATGCTTAGTAAGCTGAGATACCGTAGCTTTGCAGTGAGATTTCATTCCAGACTGTAGAGAAGAGGCTCACTGGCTTGTGGTATTCAAGATACTAACGATATATTAAACCAGCAGCTATAATTGAGCCTTGTTGGTGATTTATTGTCTAGTTTAGTCACCCATTAACCTATGTTAGGTATCTAGGGTTTTCACTCCACACTTGAAAGTATGCTGCAAGTATGTAATGTGCTAGACGGACGATTAACAAAGGATATGCACAGTGTTTTGTGATTGAATACTGGCTACCCAAGGTGAATGCAAATGTACAGTTGTTAATAATGTTATTCTCTCTTATTTGAGTAAATAAATAATAAACACCCCATGGAGTGCAACAGTGGTCGACCACTTTTTGAGAGGCTTTGATATTTAATCATAGTAAGCCTTAAATCAAACCAGCCAGTTGTGAGGTGAATCACAACACCATAAACTTTAGTTTGAAGCAGAAAAGTATTTGAAAATCAGACAGACAAAGGTACAAGACTTAATAGATTTAATGAGGGAAAGAACTACAATGCCATGAAGCTTTGCGAGTGACAGTAGAATTAAAAACTATGTAGAAATATAAAACTTAATTTAAAGAGCATGCAAATATTTAAGTAGTTTGAGAGCGAAGGAAACTATTGATATATTAGCAGTGCTTTGTGTGAGTGGGCGGACACTAAAGTTCTTTTGATTTTTGCTTGTCCTGATTGGATATTTCTCTGCAGAATCATGGGTAATGTAGTTTTTCTACCAGAAATTCTGCTCAATTAATTACAAAATGTGGCTGATGTCTTCAACAAAAGCACTATCAATTAGGCCTATAAGTTATTGTTCAAAGTCAAGTTACCTATGGAGAAAATGAATGGGATTTTTTACTTCCGGAACCCGACTGTACTTTCTGACTGACTGAAAACCTTGTATATTTCAGCCGTGGTTGCGACTTGTATTCTGTTGTAATTAAATCCAATCAGCAAAATATCCATCACGTTCATTTTCGATTTTTGCAGAAATGGTTGACTCCATGAAGAAGGTGGCTGGGATGGATGTTGAGCTAACGGTTGAAGAGCGAAACCTGCTCTCTGTGGCCTACAAGAACGTCATTGGGGCGAGAAGAGCATCCTGGAGGATAATCAGTAGTATCGAGCAGAAAGAGGAGAATAAGGGTGGAGAGGACAAATTGAAAATGATTCGGGAATATAGACAAACGGTAAGACATGCGCTAACTAACGTTCATTTACATGACGAGAATTAGTTTTACACTTTTAACCGTTGAATTTTCATGTCCAGGTTGAGACTGAATTGAAATCAATCTGCAATGACATCCTTGATGTATTGGACAAGCACCTAATCCCAGCTGCAAATTCAGGAGAGTCCAAGGTCTTCTACTACAAAATGTATGAAAGCCATGAGTTTTTTTTCTAAGTGAATCTAAGGATGAATCGTATGTGACATAATGAGGTCACGGCTTTATTTCTACATCTTTTAAACAGACCTTTTCTCCCTTTGATGCGTCAGGAAGGGCGATTACCACAGGTATCTCGCAGAGTTTGCCACAGGAAACGACAGGAAGGAGGCTGCAGAAAACAGTTTGGTTGCTTACAAAGCTGCTAGTGATATTGCAATGACAGACCTTCAGCCTACACACCCTATTCGCTTGGGTCTGGCTCTTAACTTCTCCGTATTCTACTATGAAATCCTCAACTCTCCCGACCGTGCATGCAGGTTTGTTTTCTGGGCTTTGGAGGTTTTCAAAGCATATATCAAATATTTCAAATCACTTAACATGAAGTACAACAGACAATTACAGTTTTGTAAATGTCTATCCATCATTTTCTTATGTGACCCTGGACCACAAAACCAGTCTTAAGTCGCTGGGGTATATTTTTAGCAATAGCCAAAAAAACATTGTTATAAATCTCAATTTCAAAAAATATGACTGGTTTTGTGGTCCAGGGTCACATATTACATTTGTATGAATATGGTATCTGTTTATAATAACAAGCTTTTTAATAATGTGTTTTGGTTCTTATCACCAAGATGGTATTTATTGCAGTATTTTCCTGTTCATTTGTATGTTGAAACTTAATAGTTTATGTACCCGGCTGTTGATCTTAGGTTGGCAAAGGCGGCATTTGACGATGCTATTGCTGAACTGGACACATTGAGTGAAGAAAGCTACAAGGACTCGACACTCATCATGCAATTGTTACGTGATAACCTGACACTATGGACTTCAGATATGCAGGGAGACGGTAAGACGGATCATGGCAGTTTCAGATGCTAAGCCTGACAAACATGTCTTTGAAACTCATTGGTACATGAAGGTGACATCCTCAAAAGCTCCTCCACAAACCAAAGCTATTTTTAGAGCGATTGTTTCAGAGTGTCCCGATTTAGGACTTGTGAGGCATAGTTTCCAACCATCTCTAATATCTGCCTTTAAAAGAGTTAAAATAGAGGGCTCTGGCTGCATTGAAAGTGGAAATGTGCAAGCAAACATGCCTACTATTTAAATTCATCCACCAGAAATTAAATCATTTTTTCAATATAATGTAGTGGTTTTGTTTGATTTTGGCACTCTGTTCTAGCATAAATATTTTATAGATCTAATGTAGTGTATTCAGTATATCAATTCAAACGTTTCATTCCTACCCCAGAAGTAAGACAGAAGGCTGTATTTTTGTCATAGCTTTTAAACCTTTTAAATTGTTTTCTATTGATTTCAAAAGTACATCTGACCTAGTGCACATCACTGCATTTCTGTGCAAAACCAGCAGTATAATCTTTCTCTACTGCATTTCATGTCATCTTGTAATGTGTCCAAACTCATGCCGTCCAACTTAACCCATCTTGCTTTTTTTCATCCCCACTATTTAGATTCCTAAAGGAAAATGTTAATTGCCCACAAACTTTATTTGTAAGTGCGGCCACTTTTTCCAGCTCTTGCCCTTTTGTCCACAAATTGCATCATCACTCACCTGTTTGTAAGCTTTGTGTTGCGATCTTTGTAGCCACCAGAGTGCTAAATGTGCAGCATGTCTGAAACAAACAGTTTCTGCATGGTCACTGCCAGATCCTCAATGTCCAATTGGAATGGCTGTGTTGTACTAATATATTGGAATTTGGAAAATTCTGGTATGTTTTCCTAAGAAATGTACTGTAAAGGTGTCTAAGGGTATTATACTTTGGCTTGGGAATTGAATTATGTGTGAACATTAAATGACCACATGAGATAACACTGCATTCAAATTAGACTTAAGACAGCTTTTTATTCAATTATTTGAGCTTGAAAATTACATAAATTCTATTTATATAACATAAATTAATTTTATTTTTCTCACAGCATGTATTCAGTCCTTCGTTATTGATTTAATTAAATTTTTTTGCTTTTTATAGTTTTTTTTATTTGGCAAACTCGTAATGCATAAGTCTGGCAAGAGTTGCAAACTTGATGATGTGCGACAATGTACAACACATCACATGTGGCTTGCATTAAGGAACATAACTGTTACAATGCAATAACAATGGCTTTGTTTCTCTGTGCACAGGTGAGGAACAGAATAAAGAGGCGCTGCAAGATGTGGAGGACGAAAACCAATGAGACAACACGGCCAATATGAGACTCCACCCCACTCCCCCTCCCCTTCCCCAGACCCCCTCACAAAGGGAG
This sequence comes from Sinocyclocheilus rhinocerous, assembly GCF_001515625.1. Taxonomy (NCBI): domain Eukaryota; kingdom Metazoa; phylum Chordata; class Actinopteri; order Cypriniformes; family Cyprinidae; genus Sinocyclocheilus; species Sinocyclocheilus rhinocerous. Next base: position 195,154 of record NW_015633949.1, read on the forward strand.
CCACCAAGCCCAACCTTATGAGTGGCGCTCAACAGCTTGATGCCTCCAGTTTTCTCTCCCTTTGTTTGATTTTTAATATTATTCTGTTTTATTAGCCCTTAAATTGAAATAAAATATACCACTCATGAAACAAACTTCAATTATGATTTTTGAATTGTCAAAGCGTAAAGATTTCTTGGAGTATTTTTTTATTTTTATTTTTTGTCCTGGTACAACATTTTTCCTTTTTTATGTTCATTTGCTTTATTTCTCAACATTTGTATCAGTTGCTGGATATATTTTGAGTTTTTCTTAATGTAATTACAGAAATTAACTTTTATTACTATTACTGGTATGTCTACGATTAGTGGTTTGAGCTGTAATATTTCTGTGTTAGTGCAATTATAAAATGCAGTTAAAGAAAACAATTAAACCTTTAAAAGGGCAAGTCTAAACAAAGTGCTCTTTTTGTTAATTTAGTTTTTCAGAGAAAGTTGAAGCAAGTTTCTTGATATCCATGTGGAGCAAAATGCTTAACATCACCAAGTAGTGGTTATGTAGTAACATTTACCAGTGGTCTGGACTGTAATTTGTGCTAAAATACTGTATTGCTCACATAGGCTGAAGATGGTGGGTGGATTGATGGATGGCTGCAGCTCTATAAAACTGAAGGAGCCTTGTTGCTTTTAGAACCAAGACAAATGCAGGTCTCCATTTGGCTGTCTCAAAAAGAAAGAAAAAAGCACTAATAAAGTTGATTTTAAGCCTGCATGAGTACATGAAATAGTCTATTTTTCTTCTCTAAATAGACTATTTAGAGTCTATTTAGACTCTAAATAGAGTCTAAATAAAACCTGGAATCTGTATTACAACGAAACAGCATGGAATTAACAATTAAATAAAACTGCCTTAAGTAAAATATTTAACCACCTCTTCTGCACTCAAAATGTTTTCCTTTCTCCTTTATCTCTACATTTTATGTTATTTTCCTTCATGAAACAAAATGGATAGTAGTGAAACATTTACCTTGCGAAGTTAGAGAAATAATGTTTTATGAAGTAGGAAGAAATAAAATTTTGCTCTTGGCAAGTAGGACTTGGACCGTCCGTTGTTGTTTTCTCAGTCCCAGATCTTAGTTTTTAGTATTTGCAAGGGATCTGTCAGTTGAAGATTAGTACATATGAGTTACGTGTGTGTGTATATATATATATATATATTTAAATTCTGCTATAACTAACATTCAACGAAGTGTTTAGTGCATTAAGACAATTGTAAAGTCCTGCCTCAGTGCAGGTTAACCAGGAATCTTGTCCAGGGCCCTATGGTGGGATAGGGCCCACTAAGGCCCTCTGTAGCAGTGGTTCACAACCAGAGGGCCTTAAAATGATTTAAAATAAGATATTTATTATTTTAACAATGTTTGTGAAGAACCACTGTTCCTAAAGTCCTGGAAAACCTGGATATATGGATAAACGTGATTTCTAGACCTGGAAAAGTCATGCAATTTAATAAAATCTTAAAACACAATGCATATTTTTATAATGAATATACATTTTTCTAGTTAGCCAGGCTGTAAAATATTTTAATGGGTTATTTAAAAAATAAAAAAATAAACATTATCTTAAGTCTTTATTCAATAAACCAGAAATGACTGGAAATGTCATGTAAATGTATTGGTTAAAAATGTTAAATTCATTGGTTAAAAAGAGTGGGATGCCTGGAGATTTATTTAAATTATACTTATTTTAGTAACTTGTTCGAATCTATGGACCCTCCTAGTACTGAAAACAAAGATTTGAAAACAAAACTTTGTCATTACAGTAGATGTGCCAGAAGAAATCTGTTTCCCAACACTGGTCACCCACATGCCAGTCTATTTCCATCTGCTTCTGTCATGTAACTCCACAGTTATCTATTTTACACAAAGATATCAAACTGATAATTATTTGCACTTGATAGACCATCAATAAAACCTAATACCATTTTCCAAAACACAGCAACTCATTTGTAGTGGTTAAAATACAGACACCAGTGTGCTCTTATTTTACAGCAGACAGAGAAGAAATTTGTAGTCGTGACTTTTATTTTGAAACAATTCCGGCTGTCATGGAAACTCCACCCTTTGTTAAAGCGTTAGCAGGAAGTTCCTACTAAAAATATCCCGACGTCAGGCTAAAGAAAGGATCCGACTCCAGGCGGACAAATTTTAAGATTTCATGTGTACGTCAAGGTGCCTTCGGAAACATGTCGGGACAGAGGGGAAACAGTCTGTGTTCATGGCATAAACTCTCGCTCTTGGTTTCATCTCTGCTTTTTGTGTATATCAGCTCGATCAACTCAGTTCCTCTAGACGAGCAGAGAGATCAGGGGCCAGAGACTTACAGCGAATACTACAATTACGACCAACTTACTGACCTTCTCAAAAGTCTCGCCCAGAAATACGCAAACATCGCAAATCTGACCAGCATCGGCAGATCCGTTGAAAACAGGGAGCTTTGGGTGATGAGAATCACCAAGGAACCCACTGCTGATGTACCAGGAAAACCCAAATTCAAGTACGTGGGCAACATGCACGGAGACGAGACCGTGTCCCGGCAGGTTCTGATCTACCTGCTGGAGTATCTGCTGGAGAAGTACGGAGAGGAGCCGCGGGTCACAGAGCTGGTCGACAGCACAGATATTTATATCATGCCGAGCATGAACCCTGATGGTTTTGAGAAGTCTAAGCAGGGGGATTGTACGGGCAAAGATGAGGGTCGGAATAATGCTAAAAACCTCGACCTCAATAGAAGTTTCCCAGACCAGTTTGAAGAGATACACGTGAATGCAGAAGACATCCCTGAAGGCACTGCTGTCATGAGGTGGATCCTGCAGAACAAGTAAGAGCGTTCACAACCCGAACCTAACTTTGTGACAGACCTTCCAGAAGATCCAGCTATTGACCATTAAACCAGCTAGGAACCTGCCACCATGTTCCAAAACCCAGCTACTAACAGAGGTTGCAAGAATCTGGGAGTTTTGCCTGTAAAAGTCATGGAAATTATTCTTTAAAAATCTTTATACAATATACATATTTATAATTTATCTCTACAATAATTCATTTTTTTCCGGAATAATAATAATGATGGTAAAACTGCGCAATAACTGATACATTAACTAAAAACTTTGTTAATTAGTAATAAAAATACAACTGTTCATTGTTAGTTCACGTTTGCCTAGGTCCATTAAATAATATTTACAAATGCAACTTTTGTTTTCAATAATGTATTAAAAAATGTTGTAATTAAAGTTAATAAATGGTTTAAAAGAATTTTTCATTGTTAGTTCATGTTAACTAATGTTAATAAATGACGCTATGTTGTAAAGTGTTACCTTAATAATAATCAAAACCAAGTATTATTATTATTATTATTATTATTATTAGAAAAATGTATATTCTTGAAGACTGTAATGACTTCTATGACTTCCAGTTGTTTGTGATTACTGGAGTAAGATTTCATAGAGATTGCACAAAATGCAAACAATAAATAAATAATAATAATAATTCAGTAAATAAATATCACAAACAACTGAGTCATGGAAATTATGAAAAATATCATGAATATACTTTTTTTTTTTTTTATCCAGCTCTACAATATTTAATTTTTCTAAATAATAATGGTTTTTATTTTATTTTTGTAAAGTGCAATATTTTTTTATAATTAATCTCTACCATATTTATTTTTCATGTTCTTTTCATCTTATTATCTGTAAGTGTCTATAAAATCTTAATACATTTTATGTGAAGTAGATGGGTTAATTATATCATTTCTGATTTTCTCTGATTCTCTGTTCCAGATTTGTGCTCTCTGGGAATCTGCATGGTGGGACCGTGGTGGCCAGTTATCCTTTTGATGACTCTGTGGCCCATGATACTGAGGGCACCTATAGCAGATCTCCTGATGATGCTCTCTTCAGATACTTGGCACGGGTTTACGCAGACAATAACCCTGTTATGAAAACCGGGCAGCCAAAGTGTGAGGAAAACATAAATGAGATCTTTGAGGATGGCATCACAAATGGAGCAAAGTGGTATGACGTGGCAGGTATGCTGGCAACATTTTATCTCTTAACCATGCTTTAAATCCCTCCCTTTTCCTTTGTCCTGTTTATCCGAATTTCACCCGCTGAGTTTCTAGCAGTCATGCAAATTTTCATAAGGGCTTAAATCGCTTTGTTTCCATAGAGATGAAGATGTGCTTGTTGTATGAGCTTTATGAGTGGTTAACTTCTCTTCAGTGGTCTTGAAAAATGGCTGGTTTGAATTATTTATTTTCTGTTTACAGCTCCTTGGAAGTAGGGGGTAATTTCTCATAGACTGCATTCAGTTCAGTGGAACCGTCTTTTTGGCTCCGCCCACATCCTTCTTTACTCAGAACATTCCTCCACAAATTTCTTATTTGGGGGGGGGGGGGGGGGTTGAAAATGAGTTGCGTAAACAAACACCATTCAGTCATGCACTGCAAATATTGATATTAATAGTAGCCACATTATAGTTTAGGGGAGTTTAAAATTGAAGAATGCTGGAAATGAAATTGCTTTGGTTTTTTGGAATGTTTATTATGTTCGCAAACAGTACTAGTTAGAAAGACAATAGTCCTGCAAGTAATCCAATACCAGGACTGTAAGCTTACTGTTCTGGTGTTCTCTGATTACTTACCAGTTTGTAACCTCAGTCTCTGAAGTCCGTATTCTCAACCATCACCATCAAACAGCAGAAATCTGATCCACAATGTTCCTTGAAGCTTGCAGGTCAGACCCATGATGTACTTTAAGACTTGCTCAACCAGTCTCATGGTGAATAAATCACACTTCTCGCATTTGGGTATGATTTTCTCAGCTTTTCTGAAGTAATTTTTCTTAATTATATTAATATTACTGTTCAGCTTTCATTTATTTTTATTTTTATTTCAGTTTTAGTGATTCAACTTAAACTTATTTTATTTCAGTTAGTTGCCAAGACAACTTTTTTTATTTATTTATTTTAAAAAATTTAGTTTAATCTAAATTTCAATTTTAAAGTTTCATCTAATATTATAAATGTTCTAAAATTATTATTCAATAATTTTATTTTATTTCAGCTTTGTTTCAATGAACAAGTGTAACCAGTTTAAGTTTAATTCTTTTTGTATTGTTTTTTCTGTTTAGAAACTGGTATTGTACCATGCTAACAAGTTACCAGCCTCAAAGCCTGTTCAGTGACCTGAATCCTGTCTCTGAGACTGTATCCAACACAGTTTGAAAATGTACAGACCACCAGCTGTGTGTTTAAAGTTAATATTCAATCATTGACATGACAATTCCAGCTCTGTCTAGGGAGTCATTCTTATGTTCCCAGGGTTAATCCTGGGAAGATAAGACATTTCAAACATAGGACGCTGGCAACATTGATTTGCCTTCTACAGTCTGTTTTGGCAGGTCAGTAGCCCAGATTGAAGGATAGTTCTTTCAGTTTATTAGGACACTGTGCACATTTTAATAAGAAAGTTTAACCTTCTCCTTTTCGTTTGTATAAGCATATACAAAGATGCATGTGCTAAAACAGGATGTTTTTTCTGGGACTAATCAGGATGCCTCCACATATGTTTGTTTTCTGTGTAACTGTTGAGAAAGTCAGAATAACTGTTATTAAGGATATGTGCTGACAAACAGAAGAACTGACCTTTAAACACCTTCTTTAAACATGCTAGACTGGTAGCATACAGTGTCACATATTATGGTGAGACTGGAAACATGGGGCAGAGACATCTGACCTCACAAGCTTTCAATTACAAGAGTCAGTCGCCTTGTTAGCAAAGTCTTTTTGCTCTAGACTGCATGAAGTAGCAGGACCAACTAGTCTTAAAATACAGTTTTAAGATGATTTAAGCTAAAGAAACCGTTTTTACTTATTGTTATCTTACTGAAAGATTAGCTTTGAAAGCAATTTTGGACATTTTAGTCCTCTGAATTTGCATGACTTGAAATAGCTGCCCAGGCTGTTGCCATGATTGCCAAGTGGACAGACTTTTACTTTGAAATTACATTGCATGAACACAGCCTTTTGACCTCTTGTTACTGCATTTCTATTGACCAACTGTGAAAGTCAATTTTGCAAAGAGCAGAAGTCCACATCTTTCACAATCAAGACCTTTTCAAGTGTTTAAGAACACACGCATAACTGTGTATTGCCATCTTGAAGGAAAGTCACCATGTCGTGGTGGTGACCTTCAAAACCGCTTGAAATTATGACGTAATCAATCCCGAAATTTTGAAGTTAAATTCCATTCAGTGCATAATTCCCATGCAAATGTCACCTGATCTTTAGTTGTTTGTTTTACCTTATAACATTTAACTGGTATCTTTGACGTGGAGGTTGAGTCATACAGAGATCACAAGAGCAGTGTTGTTTTAGTATTGATTATATGCCATTATAGTATATTAGTTGGTCCGGTGTTTTTTGATGGTTTGGTACATGAATCTGTTTGACTCATCATGTATCTGCATTAAATGGTTATAAGGTTACATTAAGACCTAATGTACACTACCATTCAAAAGTTTGTGGTCAAAGTTTTTTTTTTTTAAAGAAATTAATACTTTTATTCAGCAAGGATGCATTAAAATGATCAAAAGTGACAGTAAAAACATTTCAATTTTTACAAAAGATTTGTATTTCAAATACAAAAAAACTGTATTTTTATTTATTTCAAACACTGTATTTTTGATCAAATAAATGCAGCCTTAGTGAGCATAAGAGCATAATGTCTTTCAAAAACAACAACAAAAAAAATAAAATAAGAAAATCTTACCAGCCCCAAACTTCTGAATGGTATAATGTACAAGCTAGCATTAGCTTATTTGGTTTCTTTTGTATCTAAAGTATATATTGCTAAAGACATTTTGTTTGAAGGGTTGAAGGGTTCGAAGTGTTTTATGAGTTTCGGCACACACAGGCTTGGCATCCGAGGGAGCGTCAGCAAACGTGCGGTTGCAGAGTTTTCTTAGACAGACATGACCAATGCGTGTCCTAACCCATATCTGTCAGCTCTTTGTATTCTGAAATCAATCTTCAAATGAGTTAGTTATTTTTTAAAGCATCTAAACGTAGGTTCGCTTACATGGGCAGTTTCCTACCCCCACATTTATTACATTGTCCTAACATTAGCAACTGGTCAAACATTCTTGAACTCATACCTTTTGAAAGACTCTTTGTATTAAGATGTTCCTCCTGTTTGCAGATGCTTACTACAGTTTGAGCCGTGACAACCTCACTATGTCAATTCATACCATGCCTTTGGTACACAGTTTGTCCTTACTTTCCATGCAGGGGGTATGCAGGATTTCAATTACCTGAAGGGGGGCTGTTTGGAAATCACTATGGAGCTTAGCTGCTGCAAGTACCCACCCTCATCTCAACTCAAAACAGAATGGGACAACAATCGGGAGGCCCTGCTGGCCTTCATGGAGAAGGTAGTAGAACTCGATGTGCAAGCAATGACACGCATGGAGAGTTTTTAATGAGCTCTTTAAGAATGTCAGTGCGGTTTGGTTTTCAGAGTTTCCGCCTTGTTGTTATGTATGTGTTCAGATTCATATCGGCGTGCGTGGCTTTGTCAGAGCTGCCAGGAATGATGCCCCTCTAGCAGATGCTGTGATTATGGTTGCGGGCATTAACCACAATGTGAGCACTTCACGCTTTGGGGACTACTATCGCCTGCTGCTACCCGGCACCTACAACATCACAGTTTTAGCCCCGGGGTACGTATGGTACATATTTATGAGGAAAACTGTATATAATGATTTAATATTCCAAGGAAAATCCTTTGGTTAGTGTTCATCATATATATGATGGCTAAGACTGGGTAAAAATACTGAATTTCCAATTAATCGTGATCTTGATTCTTTTACTCTCTGCCATTTTTAAGTGGCTGTGAAAAAACGTATTTGTACAGCACTGCCAGTTATAATAATTATAGCGCAACCAGTATAGTCCAATTCAGAAACAAATGACTCTTATGAGCTGACTGTTTTAGTAAATCAAAAACATACAGCATGACCAATGTAGTCATATTGACAAACAAATTACTCTTATGAACGGATTATTTTTTAATAAATCAAAAACATACAGCATGATCAGTGTAGCCAGATTCATAAATGAATGACTCGTGTGAGCTGATAATTTTTTTAGTGAATCAAAAAACATACAGCATGACTAGTTTAGCTAGATTCACGAACAAATTACTCTTTTGAACTGTTTCTTTTTGGTGGAGACACATACAGCACACCTACTATAGTCTGATTCATGAACAAATGACTCTAATGAACCAGTTATTTGTTGTGAATCAAAAACATATAGCATGACCAATGTAGTCAGATTCACAAACAAATGACCCTTATGATTCTCTTTTTAGTGAATCAAAACCATTCAGCACAACCAGAGAGAGAATTTCTTTCACGTGCAAGCAAAGTGGATATTATAAGTGAAATATACCCAAATTAACTGAAATAGAATTGAACCAAGAGCTTGTGATGTGGAATCTAATGAGTATATTAATCTGTATCAATATCCATCCCTGTTGGTGGCTGTTTTTTGTTTTGTTTTGTTTTTTATTGATCATATGCTCTGAGACTTACGTTTCATGTATAAGTTTTCCTTCTTTGTGTTTCATGTCAATCTTTGTGTTCATGCAGCTACATTCCCATGTCCGTGGCTGGGGTGGAGGTGACTGAGGGAAAAGCAGCTGTGCTGAACATCACCCTTGAAGCTGAGAATGATGAGAATCCAGCCACCCCCTCAATCCCAGAGTCCCCCACTGAAACCTCTGTGAACAGTGCCAGCACCGATAGCAGCAGCAGCAGCACCGGTGTCAACAAAGCAGCAGATGGAGAGAAGGACTCCAGGGTTACAGTCCAGCCCCAGGACTTCCGACATCACCACTACAATGACATGCAGCTGTTCCTGCAGAAGTTCAGCTCTGATTACAGCTCCATCACACGGCTGTATTCCATCGGCAAGTCTGTGCAGGGACGTCTCCTGTGGGTCATGGAGATCTCAGACAATCCCGGTGTCCACGAATTAGGTACTTCCCACCGTCTTCATTTACACATGTGTAAAGATCCTACATCTTTAAAAGTCAAATGGCTTTTGAAGTGAACTAATCCTGTCGTTCCTCACCAGGTGAACCAGAGTTTAAGTATGTTGGTAACATGCATGGCAATGAAGTGGTTGGTCGGGAGCTGCTCCTCAACCTCATCGAGTACCTTTGTCGCAACTATGGCACTGACCCTGAGATCACCCAGCTCATCAACTCCACACGTATCCACATCATGCCTTCAATGAACCCAGATGGATACGAAGTGTCCCAAGAGGGTAAGGCCTGCCAACTCTGAAAAACAGTTCATTATACACATTTTATGTATTATGATGTACTTGCTGTTAAATGCATCTCTCTTCGTTCAGCATTGTATTTTTTCCAATATTATATCACATGTGTGAAAGAAATAGCTAACCTCAAACTGTATTGAATGTTCAGAATATGTTATATAATAATACATTATTATTATTGTTTTTATTATTATTATTAATCATATAGATAATAATAGTAACAACAGTAAATTATTAATATTAATATCAATATTAACAGTATTCCTTTAATATTATTGTTTATTATAAAATAGTTCTGTGTGGGAGCAGCATTATAACTACAAAAGCATAATTCCATTATTATTATTATTATTATTAATTATTATTATTATTCTTAATAATAATAATAATAATAATGATCAAAAATATTTTTAATATTTGTAATAATAATAATCATCATCATCATAACAATAAACTATTAATTGAATATCAATATTTATTTTACAAATTCAACATTTTTAAATCATTGTTATTATTATTATGAATGTAATGTTATGAAAATGCTCTCTTTTGTGCAGGAGATATCAGTGGCGTCCAGGGACGTAACAACACTAACAACTATGACCTGAACCGTAACTTTCCTGACCGGTTCAACTTTGTCACGGATCCCAGACAGCCAGAGACCCTTGCTGTTATGAACTGGGCTGTGAGCTACCCGTTTGTGTTGTCTGCCAACCTTCATGGAGGTAGGTCCTAATCTATAATGGTTCTGTTTGATTTGGTGCATGTTAAACACAGACAGATAACCTCTCTATCTCTATCAGGCTCTTTGGTGGTGAATTATCCATTTGACGATAATCTAGACAATGTTAGCGGATACAGCAAGTCCTCGGATGATGACATATTCAGGATGGTGGCTCTTGCTTACTCACAGGTGAACATCTGGCTTTGTGTTTTCTGTAATAACAAATTATGTTAAGCATATTTAATCATTAAAAGCTAAATCAATAGCCTGTAAAACATTCCCTGTTTTTCTTTTTCAGGAAAACTCTCAAATGTTTGATGGACACTCCTGTAAGGAAATGGATTTGTACCAAGAATATTTTAAAGATGGCATCACCAATGGTGCTGCATGGTACAATGTCCACGGTGAGCACCAAGTTTGTGGGGAAAAAATTATGAATAACTAGAGAAGGAAACTTTGAATGTTGTCGTACCGACAGACACCTGACAAACTGCTTACGTTTCTTTTGTTAATATTGTCATCCTAAAATAATATCCAGAAAAAAAGGTGTATGAAATTTGAAAGGACTATAATAAGAAGTAAATATAAGTGCATTATGTGCTTTTCCCTCAGGAGGGATGCAGGACTGGAACTATGTCAACAGTAACTGCTTTGAGGTGACCATTGAACTGGGCTGTTACAAATACCCACCAGCAGCAGATCTACCGAAGTACTGGGAAAAAAACCGCAGATCACTTCTGCAGTTCATACATCAGGTCAGACAGTCTGACTGCTTCTTTTGCTTGTTTTTTCACCTCTGTCCTGCTACACACTCTATACAATAAGTTTTTTGGATGTCCAGGTCCACCGTGGAGTAAAGGGAATGGTAATCGACAGCAAAGATGGATCTGGCATCCCCAATGCTACGATCACTGTGGACACAGTTAATCACCCCATCACATCCAACACTGCAGGGGACTACTGGCGCCTACTCGTCCCAGGAAAATACCATCTGACTGCCTCTGCCCAAGGGTATTTTTGTGAATTAAATACCCTTAAATAATTACTGGCACCAAAATAATTTACAAAAATAACATTTTTTCCAAACATACAGAAACTCACAGAGGCCATTAAATAAGTTGTGATCAACTTTTATTTAGGGATATAGATATAAAATAAAACTAAATATTTTAACTATATGTTGAAGTGTAAAGCCACTTTTTGTGATATACATTAAATGCTTTACGTATCTGCCACAATAATGTAATGGCTTTGAATTATTTCAATGTGGAGGTTTATGCAAATGTTGATATACAGTTAATTTATATATATATATATATATATATATTATGCTCCAATATATATATATAATTTTAATTATATATCATTTATATCATTTGTATTTCTTTTATTATTTTTATTCATTTATTTATTATTATTTATTTATTTTTGTTTGTTTGTTTGTTTAACAACCTGAAAGAGTAATTCAGGACCATGGATATTCATTTTCTATTTTCCTTTGTGCATAAGACTGTAAATTACTCTCACTTTCACTTCTGTCTTTTCAGCTACTCCTCAGTTAGCACCTTTGTCAACGTACCTAAGGAAGGAGTGGAGATTGTTAATTTCACATTGACCCGGATTCACAGTTACAAGAATGGGCAGACGACAGAAGACACTACCCCAATTCTGGATCCCAGCTTGAAGGAGTTCCAGAGCCTCATCAAGCAGCTGTCAGGAGAATCTGGTCTGGACAAGCTGATCAAGGACACTCACACCCAGAGCAGCTTCCGTTATCGACGGTACAGTGAGGTTTCTGAGTTCCTGCGTGGCCTCACCCTGAACTTCCCAGAGATTACCTCACTCCAAAGGTACAGCTCTCTAAACGCATCACACAAAAGTGTGGTAAGTTAGATTAGTATTAGTCAGTTTGTCTGATCTCTGCAGACAAGCCTGAACCGAATCCTGTGTGTTTCTGTGACCGTAAACCCTGGAGGGCAAAGGATTTTTTGGAATGACAGAGATTAATACCTCTGCATTCATTACACAATGAAGTTACTTTGTGAACTGTATTATTTGTCTTGCTGTAGCTTAGTCCCAGAAGTTATTTTTGGAAATTATAGCTTGTGCTGAACCAAGTTTAAGGTCACCAAGTTTAAATTACCAGAGAAGGAAATACAGTACTGTTCAGATTTAAGATTAAGATTTTTTTTTTTCAAAAAAATAATATTTCTATTCAGCAAGGATGCATTAAATTGATCAAAAGTGAAGTTAAGATGTTTATATTGTTACAAAAAAGCTATTTCAAATAAATGGTGTTCTTTTGAACTTTCACCAAAAATCCTGAAAAAAATGTATCATGGTTTCCACAAAAATATTAAGCAGCACAACTGTTGCAGTAATGTGATAATTATTTTTCTCCCCTATGAAGTCTTGGTCAGAGTGTGGAGTTCAGAACCATCTGGGCTCTGGAGATCTCCAACAACCCTAAAGTCCAAGAACCGTCGGAGCCTAAGATCCGGTATGTGGCAGGTATCCATGGAAACGCCCCAGTAGGTACAGAGCTGCTTCTGGAGTTTGCTGCCAGTCTCTGTATTAACTACGGAAAGAACGCAGCCATCACAAGGGTGAGTTGATTTTCTTGTGCAAAAGTGACCCCCATGATGGTTACAGTATGATCGGGTCATGTCTTTTTGCTGATTTTTATAAAGTAAACCTAAAAATAACTTGTATTGTTAGTATTATTTTGAGATAAACACTTGATAGACTAAAGCAATTCAGGTTTACTTGATTATCCATATATCGGTTTTTAGAACAATGAATGTTAAAATTTGAACATCAAATATAGTCCATCAGACTTTTGAGGAGCGTTATTTGTTCATCTCGATCATTGTGTTGCATTGCATTATATATTTAGCCCAAAAATGTTCCTCACATGGTTTCTCTCTCCTATCTTTAGCTCATCAATGAGACCAGAATTGTTATCCTGCCCAGCATCAACCCAGATGGGCGTGAGCTGGCAAAAGAGAAAGACTGCACCTCCACTGCTGGCATGACCAATGTGCACGGCAAGGACCTTGACAATGACTTCTTCGGTGGGATTGAGTTCAAATTATACCTCACGTTTCACTAATATGTGTGTCAATGCCAGCATTCCACTGCTTAGTCTACAGGATGGCTGACCATTTACAGTATGTGTCATTCTGTAGGTAATGCATCTCAGCGTGCTGCAGAACCTCAGCCAGAGACACGTGCTGTTATGGATCTGATACAGGAAAGAGGCTTCACTCTCTCTGTGGCTCTGGATGGAGGCTCCGTTTTGGTCACCTACCCATATGACAAACCAGTGCAATCTGGTATGTCTTGATTCATCCTCTGCTTTAGGAAATTACACATTTATTGCATCGGTGTCTTGATTCGTTTCTGTTTTGTTCCTTGCTTCTCAATTTCAGTTGAAAATGCTGATACGCTGAGATATTTGGCAACTGTGTATGCCAACCACCATCCCATAATGCACTCGGGCGATACTGGATGTCCAAACAGCCAGAGTATGCTGGTTTCTTCCATTCATACTTCAAGTTTATAAAATAACAGTTTATCTTTTCAGTAACAAGAACATGCTCAGCATGTTCAGTGAACATTTTTAAATCAAACAGCCTCTGCTCTGTTAAATTTATAGGTAGAGGAACCATTTTTAGGTTGATGTTATAAATGATTCCTGTCTTTCTCCCTGTCTCCCTCCAGTGGGCACCATCCCTAATGGTGTCCTTCGAGCAGCAGAATGGCACAGTCACATGGGCAGCATGAAGGTAGATTACATACTAACTATTTTGCATACACTACTTTAAGATTTTTTAAATGTTTTTTTTTTATTTATTTTTTTATAAAGAAGTCTCTTATATAAAGATGCATTTATTTGATAAAAAATACAGTAAAAACTGTAATATTGTGAAATATTATTACAATTTTAAATAGCTGATTTCTATTTTTATATATTTTAAAATGTAATTCATTCCTGTGATGGTAAAGCTGAATTTTCAGCATCATTACTCCAGTCTTCAGTGTCACATGATCCTTCAGAAATCATTCTAATATGCTGATTTGGAGCTCAAGAAATTTTTTTATTATCAATGTTGAAAACGTTTGTGCTGCTTAATATTCTTAATATTTTTGTGGAAACCATGATCATTTTTAATAGAACTAGCAAGTTCAAACAGCATAAAAAATAGAAGCATTATAAATTTGTAACATTATAAATGTCTTTATTTTGACTTTTGATCAATTTAATGCTTCCTTGCTGGGAAAAAAGTATATTTCTTTAAAAAAGAAAAAAAAAAATCTTACTGACCCCACACTTTTGAAGGGTAGTGTTTCTGTCTAATTTAGCTAGCTTCTACCAAGTGACAGATGAATTTGTGCAAAAATACCATAAATTGAATACCATAAACTGGACACGCAGCTTTGGATGTCAAAACATTAAAACACATGGGAAGTGTTTTGCTATTCAAACATTTTTTGCATTTAGCATGTTTTTATATATATATATATATATATACAGCTCTCTGCAGTACAATCAGAACAGACCTGAAGCCCATTTTTGGTCATGACCAACTAGTTCACAATAATTTATAAAATCTTAATTCCTCCTAATAATTTCTCTCTGATTGCTTCCTCTCCATGTTGTAGGATTTCAGTGTGGACTTTGGTCACTGTCCCGAGATCACTGTCTACACCAGCTGCTGCCTGTTCCCACCGACTGATATGCTGCCCACGCTTTGGGCTGAGAACAGGAAGTCTCTTCTGAGCATGCTGGTTGAGGTCAGTCTATTGTCCTCCTCTCTGCCTCTCTGTTCATCACCCTCCACTGCATCTCAGCTCTTCCTTTGCTGAAGCTGGTTCTTCTGTTCTAGGTGCACAAAGGGGTTCGTGGAGTGGTCAAGGATAAGAGCGGTAAGCCCATCGTGGGCGCTATAATAGTATTGAATGGTGGTGTTCGAGTCTTAACCAGTGAGGGAGGATATTTCCATGCCCTTCTGGCCCCTGGTTTACACAGCATTGAAGCGGTGGCTGACGGCTACCAGCAACAGTCCCAGAAGGTGAGTTTTGTTTTGTTCGGTTTTGTTCTTGTTTTGTTTTTTGTTTTTCAGAACATTTTGTTTATTTAAACAGTATAATAATGAAAATGAAAATAAACTATACAATTCTTTTATAAATATAATGGAGAGTATTACGTTTAATTGAAGTGTGTAATAATATATAATAATGAATATAGTTTATTTGAAAGGTAATTTAATTGTCTTTACATTTTATTTTATCTATGAGATCTATGCATTTTTTTTCACTGTTCCTGTTGCTCTTTTCAGGTGTCTGTGTCGCCATTTGAAGCAGCAAGTTCCATTATTATTGAGTTTGACATGGAGAACGATATATTTGGCCTTCCAAGAGAGTTAGTAGTGGCAAGCGCAGGTAGGCAGATCAAATCACTGAAGTACTAAAGAGCTAAAGTACTCTATATTGATTGTGTTTGCAGTACTAACCAACCATTTTTGAATGCTACATTAATATGATGACAAATTTTCAATGGCTGGTCATTTTCATTATTCAATTCCTAGCTGCCGCAATGACAGCCCTGGTCGTGACAGCTTGCATCATCTGGTGCGTCTGCTCAGCCAAGTCAAACCGACAAAAAAACGGATTCCATCGGCTGCGACAGGACCAGGACGACTATGACGACGAGATCCGCCTCATGTCTATGGGCTCCAAAAAGTCTCTCCTGAGCCATGAATTTCAAGATGAGAGCGAAAGTGACGAGGATACGCTATACACCAACAAACTTTGAGACCTTACTTGCTCCCTCTCCTCCCCCTGAGTCTGTCCAAACTGCCTGCAGTGCCAGTAGAGGGCGCTCAACGGCCAGCAGCATTATTGTCCAATCTAACGAAACCCGAGAACCACCGCGGGATGCACTTTAATTTCCCATGTTGAAATCAGGTGAGCGTTTTGCACCGTAGTGTATGCAATTAACCACTGCTCTCAACCAGCCTGCTTAGTTATCTGGGTCTTTATAATGCCAATCCTCTACCCTTTAAAAAGGAAACTGAACGGCTAGAATCTTTCTCAACAGGACTATGAAACACTGTGCCTTGTTAGATTAGAGGTTGCATGGTCGCTGCTGTTGTGAGGATGATGATTTTGTAGAGTAAATGGAATTTTGCTCCCCTTTTTTTCTGTGGACCCGGGCCAAAGTCAGGAAACAATCCGTCTGAGAATCTGGTCTTCTCATTGGCTTTGAGTTTCAAGTTTATGAAAAACACACTACTGTGTTTCCTGTTCTTCTTATTTGCAGTCATACAGCCAGTGCAGTGGCCCAAACATTTCATATTCTGCAGAGTTATTCGTCCAGTCTTAAATGTAGATATTTACATTAAGCAAGGTGACACATTAGATACGTAGCAGACAAACACGCTCACTCACTGCCTTACCATTTCTCTTCTGTTATTTTGATGTTCAGGGATATGGTGAAACATTAATAACTTCACATGGACATGATATTGTTTAGTCAGTGTGTCTGGATTCTTTTGTCTTAGTGTGCACTCTTATTCTGCAGAGTTATTCGTCCAGTCTTAAATGTAGATATTTACATTAAGCAAGGTGACACATTAGATACGTAGCAGACACTGCCTTACCATTTCTCTTCTGTTATTTTAATGTTCAGGGATATGGTGAAACATTAATAACTTCACATGGACATGATAGTGTTTAGTCAGTGTGTCTGGATTCTTTTGTCTTAGTGTGCACTCTTGAAAATGTTGTCACTGTTTTTTTTTGTTTTTTAATGTATTTATTTTTGTTTTAACATCCATCCAATGAAACCTTTATTTTGCTCACCGACTCAGGCATCCCAAAAAGATGCTGTCAAAACTTTATTCATGTAGTTTACATATTTACATATTATTTACAATTCCGCAGACTAATTAAAAACTGGTATAGTGTATATTTATGCATCAGTGTCTAATCAATGTCTGCATCCTACATCTTCCCTTCCAAAAAAACTCATTGGTGATCATTTGGAGGCATGCATATAGCTTCTTATTTGGTCTCTTAGTTTGTGTATGTACAAAATGTCCAGATGCGCTAAAGCACAGCAGTATGTTTCCTCCACGACAGGATGAGGCTTTGATCGTGTGACACATTGAGGCAATGTGGTGTTACTGTGCAATCTGAAAGCAGCAGTACACCTGAGAGTACTTCTTTCTGTGAGCAGCTTCAGCTCTGTCGCTCTGAGAAATGTATAAATCATTTTCTGAATCATTCTTTGTTCTACTCTATAAAAGAAAAGCAAACACAATAATAAAACTTAATAGAACATTCAGATTTTTCTTTATAATTCATGTCATTCTGTGCCAGACTGACCATTAATACAAGTCAAATGTTAATAAGTGGGAAAATTATCTTTTTGATTTAATTAGTCATTGATCCTATTACCAAGAAAAATTGAATTTATTTTGGCTTGTTGTTGATTGTCATGCTTGAATGTAAATTTCTGGGTGTGTTTGAACAAATATGTATAACTTTTCTATGTTTGTGCTGATGTTTTTTTTTCTCTTCTTTTTATACAACAATGATTGTAGATATCGAATTGTTGCCAACTATATGTAAATGACACAAGTGCAATTTCTATCAAGAGTGAAAGAACTGCACAAATACACCTGTTTTTGTGTATTAAAGAAATGAATGGTGTGTAATGAGATGTAAATAAAGATAAAACTTTGTTCTGAATATTTGATGAGTGTTTTTCTTTAATATGGTAGTTTTTATGTATTTGCGCAGTATTTTGATGGGAGTTATGCAGTTTTCAACTCTGTCTATATATACATACCATAGACTGTGATACATACATGTATGTATGTATGTGTGTGTATATATATATATATATATATATGTATATATATATATATATGTATATATATGAGGAAAGTGGGAACTCAAATCCATGGGTTCAAGAACACAGATATGACCAAATAATCTACAACAGGAATGAGTATTTTTAAGATCCTAAAACCAGTATAACTAATAATAATACATAAATATATATAATAATAAATAAATGAAATAATGTATTATTTACATTTAGTCATTTAGCAGACGCTTTTATCCAAAGCGACTTACAAATGAGGAGAATGGAAGCAAACAAAATCAACAAAAGAGCAATGATATGCAAGTGCTATAACAAGTCTCAGTTAGCTTAACGCAGTACACATAGCAAGGTTTTTTTAATCATATAATAAAATAAAAAGAAAACCGATAGAATACAAAAAGATTAGAAAGCAAGTGTTATTTTTTTATGAAAAGTTATATTTGTATATGTATATATTAAAAACATGTTTTTGGGAAATCTATATTGCCACTAGTGCATATTGATTGTGTTTTTGCGTTACATAATATTTATATCATATATATTATTTTATATAAAAGAAAATAAATATTTTTATACTTAATGTGGTTGTATTTTCGAACTTTATTTACAATAAAGATCACAGAAGAAATGGGAATGCTAAAGGAGAGTGCGCTTCTCCTGCTGACCACGTGAGGGCGCTGTGAAGACAGAGCGCAGCGCAGAGCGTGGTGAAGTGCTCTTGCTTTAGTCTCCGCCTCTGCCAGCACCACCGCGGATGACGTCGAACAACAAAGATGGCGGGAGGAAACAGCAACTACTGGGAAGGTGAGGTGGCAAAGCGTTACAAATTCTGCGCGACCAAAAGCTTTATTGCGGGTTGTGACAGCTCACGCCGATTCCTTGTTCTGAACAATCTTTGGCGACGTTTCCATGAAAACGCAGCCAGGTTACCGCGTTAACTATCGCCGTTAGCATTAGCTCGCTAGTCCGCAGAAACGTCAGTGCTTCCGATTATCCCGAAAAACTGAAGAGTACAGCGAGATATTCATTTCTCTTACTGTAAATATTTGTCAGATGTTTTTCACTTTATACAGACTTTCTGTATTCAATGTAACACAAAGATGTATAATCTGTCAAAAAAAAAAAAAAGTTACGCAGCTGTTTATATATGAAGATGAAACGAGCTTTTCAAAATAAAATAAACTCATGGGCCGTATTTCAAAATCTAATAAACGGCCTTCATAGACAGCACTTGAGGGCTTCATATGCACGTTTTGAATGTTTGCACGTGCCTTAGACGCCTAAAACACATGACAGCAGTCAGACTGAGTAGACAGTTAATAAATCTGGACTATCAACGACCAGGTAGACTATTATGAATGTTTTGTTTTCTATAAATATAAATAACTACCACCTGAAGTTGTCAGTGATATGCTGTGTATAATTTTATACATTCTTCTATTATTATTGTATCATCTAATAATGTAAACTGCCACTAACTCTGAAGGTGCTGCTGAAGGTTGTACATTAATTCAAATGCATATTGATGGATGAGTGTCATTTTATGGTCTTGCATTTTATGAATGTGTATAAGCACTGAAATAATTGACTGAATGCTGAATGTAATGTTTATATTATTGCATGTTGACAGACCTGCGGAAGCAGGCGAGGCAGCTGGAGAACGAGCTGGACCTGAAGCTGGTGTCCTTCAGTAAGCTGTGCACCAGTTACAGCAGTTCTCGGGACGGCCGTAGAGGAGACAGGTGTGATGACACTGTAGTAACTCATCAAAGGACTTGTGATGTTTTTGAAATATCCTTGTGAAGATGGGGGTGGTAAAAACACGGTTCTGTTCTCTCTGTGTTCAATAGTTCAGATACAACGCCTCTGCTCCCCAACTCCACTCAAGACAGAATGTTTGAGACCATGTCAGTGGAGATTGAGCAGCTACTTGCGAAAGTAAGAACTCTGTAAAATGTGCCAATATTAGGTTCTGTATGTATTCTTTACAGTCTCCTAATCTGCTCCTCTTGTATATTAAACTACTTACTGACTAATAAGAATCTTTTTAGTGGTCGAAACTGATCTCTAGAGAGCGGAGTATATATTTAAGTATATATACAATACCACTGAATGAAAACAAATAGATGAGTAAATAAGTACACTGTTTGTTTAATTTGAATTAATTTATTTATTTTACACATTATTAATTATATTATTTACTTATAGTTTTGTCTCACTTCGTTCCTGTGTTTTAAAGCTTACGGGGGTGAATGACAAGATGGCTGAGTATACAAGCACACCAGGAGTAACGTCTCTGAACGCTGCTCTAATGCACACTCTCCAGAGGCACAGAGACATCCTACAGGTGAGTTTTTGTCATTTATAATCTCGTCCCATTTGAACACAGTAATTTACATGATTGTCCTTAAACAGCTGGCTGCCCAATTATTAATATATGTGTACTGTACACTGTTCAAAAGTTTGGGGTCAGGAAGATATTTATTCATTTATTTTGATTAAGAAATTAATGCTTCTATTTAGCAAGGTTGCCATGAATTGATTAAAACGGACAGTAAAGACAATTATAATGTTATAAAATGTTTCTATTTCAAAATTTTTTTTTTCTTTTGATTCATCTAAGACTCCTGAAAAAATTGTATAACTGTTTCCACAAAAATATTATGTTGCAACATTTTCAACATTGATAATAAAAAGAAATGTTTCTTGAGCACTAAATCAGCATATTAGAATGATTTCTGAAGGATCTTAAAGGATGGAGTAATGGCTGCTGAAAATTGCATAAAATGTTACGATAGAGCAGAGTTATTTTAAGTTGCAATAATATGACTGTTTTTACTTATTTTGATCAAATAAATGCAGCCTTGGTGAGCATAAAAGACTTTGTTTATAAAGATTAAAAAAATAACAACCCCAAACTTGCAAATAGTGTACTTATTATGAAGACTGTATTATCAAGAGGAAAGGGCACTTCATGTATTTGACATGAATATAGCTGACCTAGCTTGTTATTTATAATCCCTTCGTCTCTGTTTTCCTTATCTAGGACTACACACATGAATTTCATAAAACCAAATCAAACTTCATGGCAATCAGGGAGAGAGAGGATCTTCTGGGATCTGTGAGAAAAGACATTGAGTGAGTTTTCTCTTTAATTTCCTTTTGAAACCAAAAAGGTTGTGAACACCAGTTCCATGTAATGTGTAATTAACCTGTATTATGAAACCTTCTTTTATGTGTAATGAAAATTCTCTCCAAACACATGGTTTCTGTTCACAGTTCAAGCTGTCAGTCTGATCTTTATATCGCCATGCTGTTTCATCCAAGAGCAAAGTTGAATTCAGGCCCTGATGAATTCTTTCAGTTTCTTTCTCACATTTTCTGTGCTGATTGTGAAGGAAAATTAGTGGAATTCTTCTGAATGGATTTAAAAACGTGCTAAACCAATATGAGAATATTACACTCTTATTTTAGTATAATTCATAAATAAATACATAAAGACCATGCTCGCTTTCTGTGAAGTTCTGCAGGCACAGATTTGTTGTGGTGCTGGTTGTAATCCTGAGATCGTGACTGCGGGGCTGAATAATGACTTATTGATCTGAGCCGCAATGGTCTAGCACCTCTATGGGCGGCTTATTTAATTTGTGTGTCTTGAAATAGTTGTTGTGGTACCATATATGATGAGAAAAACTGCTCCATACTGCTTATTTTTTTGTCTAAATAAACTGACTGTCAGAATTGGATTTGAGCTCAATCCATCTCTTGCAGCATTGTTTATAAGGCCTGTATTTACTCAAGTTAGGAGTACATCCCTTTCTGCTTCATCTTCAGCCACATTCCACTCACCTGACCAGCAAAAACTTGTTTACCCAGTATAGAGAACAGCACGTCGGCCGATTTCATACACTTGTGCATCAAATTGAGTGGGTTACACTTAGAATGGTGCACAGATTTTACCTAATCAGACAGTACTCTGATGAAATTATACTGTATATAACCCAGGAATAGAGCATTCTGATAATTAATATGCTGAACGTACATTGTTTTACTACCGTTCAAGATTTAGGGTCAGTAAGATCTTTAAAAAATGATTATGAAAGACGTCTCTTGTGCTTACCAAGGCTGCATTTATTTGTTATATTTTGAAATTATTTAAAATAACTTTTCTATTTTAATATATTTCACCTTTTCGCATCACATTTATTTCTGTTATGCAAAGCTGAATTTTCAGCAGCCATTACTCCAGTCTTCAATGTCACATGATCCTTCAGAAATTATTGATTGCTGAATAAAAATAATAGATTTTAAAAAAATGATGTCTTACAGACCCCCAAATTTTGAATGGTAGTGCATGTCTTGTTAACAGATTGTATCTGAAGCACATTATTGTTATTAAATATATTGATTAAAGTACAGGCACGATCTGTTGTAAGATTTTTGCTTAGTCAACATACTGATTATTTAATATATTATTGTGCAAAATAGTGTAGTTGAAAGTGTTAAAGGGGTCATATGATGTTACTAAAAAGAACATTATTTTGTGTATTTGGTGTAATGAAATGTGTTTATGCGGTTTAAGGTATCATATGATATGGTTGTAATATTCATATTTACCCCCAGAGGGTGATGGTGCACCTTTAGTAACACACTGCTGGATTTGTCTGCCAATGTAGAACATTGTTTGCACGCTCCTACTCAGTTACTTTCTGTCTTGTAGACTGTGAAGGTTTCAGCCGGGCCACCTCCGAAACCTTACTCCTGTAGTGCGTGTCGTGCCTGCTGTGCTCCTCCTGTTACCGGGCTCCCCATTGATCAGCAGCTCAGCGCTATAGAAATGTCAGCAGGCAGAATTGACAAAGCCCCCTGTGTGATTTAGTGCACTGCCCTTTAAAACCTTGTTAGAATGATTAAATTGGCTGTCAGCACCCTGTCACTTTGATTGGTGTGGACTGACAGTTGATTTGACCAGTGGACAGGTGTAATCCCATAGAAACTGGATTAATATCCCTTCTACATACATCTGTTTACAATAGGTACAGAGAAAAACCCACCGGAGGGTGAAGCCTAGTTCAGCCAAGGTAGTCATTCAGGCTGCCATTTTCAGCAACCTTTTCCCACCCTCATAAACTCTCCTCTCAGAGATGTCAATGTCAACTTTATTTATATAGCACCATTAAAAACAACAACTGTTGACCAAGGTGCTAAACAAAATATCAAAGCCTTCAATAAAAACAATTACAACATACAGATTATACACACTTAAAATCACTAAATACACAAATTAACTAAATGCTAAAGAAAATAAATATGTTTTGAGCTTTCCCTTGAAATCATGTACCGTAGTAGCAGTTCTAATGTACACAGGTAAACCGTTCCAGAGCTTTGGTGCAGCAATGGAAAAAGCACGATCACCTCTTAGTTTCAACCTAGCCTTCGGAACATTTAGTTGTCTCTGATTGGATGACCTTAGAGACCTAGCTGGATTGGAAATGGAGAGTAAATCAGACATATCTAGGTGCTAGACCATTCAAACATTTAAAAACCAGTAGCAGCACTTTAAAATCAATTCTAAAATGGACTGGGAGCCAGTGCAAAGAAATTAAAACTGGAGTAATATGTTCTCGTTTTCGAACACCTGTAAGAAGCCTGGCAGCAGCATTCTGTACCATCTGAAGACGGGCCAGAGAGGACTGATTAATGCCCATATAAAGGGAGTTACAGTAGTCTACTCTTGTTGAGAAGAAAGCATGAATCACTTTTTCCAAAGTCCTTAAAAGAAACAAATGGTTTTACCTTGGCTAGGACTCGGAGATGAAAAAAAACTGGTTTTAACCACAGAACTAATCTGTTTGTCAAATTTGAGAGAGATGGGGAGATGGAGATTTGTTTTAATTTGTGCTGTCAGGCCAGTGGGTGTCTTCAAAAAAGCCTAACTGGTGTTGCACAAAGCAAAGGGGGTATTTTTGTCTTTCGTTTCTTTGATGAACTCTTGGGAAAGGGCTGTTCTTCTCAGCACTGTGTTCATTCATTATTTACACTAAATGCTGTCTGTGAGAGAGAGCTTGTGTATAAATGGCACAGAATGAAGAGAAACCCTCAATATTAACCCAGCCCCCCACTTCATCTGAAGTGACAGACTTTCTATAGGATGATGTTCATAAAATGCCACATGGGTGATTGCATTTCTGTTTAATTGTTAATTAATTTTCTTTTCTCTTGTCAGGACATATAAGAGTGGCTCGGGAGTGAATAACAGGCGGACAGAGCTCTTCCTGAAAGAACACGAGCACCTGAGAAAGTAAGACCCTTCTTCCTCTGCAGTCTACTTGATGAAATACTCTGAAATTCACAGTAGCACAATTTTTGTGTGAAGAAATTATAAAATTATCATTTCACATTTTTTCTTTAATGGGAAGAAGGTGCAGTGAAAAAACAACAACATGGTACACATGAATTTAAAATGCATTTTTTTTTAACTCCAGGTTTGGTGTGCTTGTTTGTAGGTCTGCAAATTTTGGAATTTTATAATATTTCACTATAAAATAAATATGTATTTAAGATAAATAATATTAGAAGAATAATACGGTACAACTGTAAAATTACAATAATATAGATATGTTACAGATGTGTTTCTTTTATTTTCTAATGTTAAATTAGAATGCTTTTGCCAAAAGCTTTTTGGCAAAAACTATAGAAAGCCCTTAAAGCTTCTCTTCTGTTGACCACAGCCTGTTTATATTTACAAGTCTGGGAAGATGTGTGAAGCAGACATCTTACAAGCAACAACCCAGTTTGTGTAGAACTGCAAACCAATCTGCTCCCAGACCCTGAAAACACTGGAAGCATGCGTGTAAATGAACACAGTGTCTTGTTTCACTCTGTTGCCCACAGCGCATATATTTATTTAATGAAATTGCAGCCCTTCACAATTTGATAGTCACACTAAGCTATATTGCGATTTCTGTTTTATTTCAATTAAATGTTTAGCTCTACATGGTACTGCGTCTTCATCTCAACCCTTTCTGATAAGATCAACACAGCCACCGATAGATCAGTAAAGATAGTGGTACAATTCTAGTCAATCCAAAGATTTTTCAATGGAAGGAAGTAAACTTCAGAGACGCCCACATTCAGGTGGAAAGGAGAGAATAAGACACTCAAAGTGTAGCACTCCGTCACCCACTCCCAGTGTCACAGCCACTTTGTCTGAGGAATGGAGGAAGGTTACCTTTAATAGACACACTCTCATTCATCAGTAACTCAGCAAGTTACAGCAAGCTCTTTTGCGCTGTTCTGTGTCAAATTGATGACTTAAATTTGTGGAGTCATCGTAAGTGGCTGCCCCAACTGCTTGTGTAGGCATGGGTTGATTTGATATAACAAAGGATGTAAAATTCGCACTGGTTTTAAAACATTAAAATGAATCAATGGGCTGTGGTAAAGAATTTGACAGAGAATTTGCTCTGGGTCATTTGTTTCATAGCAAAGCCTCACTGTATCAGTTTGCCAGAGGTAAGTAAAAGAGACCAGTGACAGAGACAAATATTACACACACATGCTTTAAGACTCATGGATTGATTATTGCCTCAGGGAAAGCTTGGATAAACTAGCTCAAATTAAAGCTTTCTGAGTTTAGCTTCTGGGATCAAACTTAATAGCTTATGAAGGACTGTTCTAAATTTATTTTAATAAGTGAATGTAAATTGCCATTTGTGTACAAGGCTTGCTTTGACCAATTGAGAACTGTTTGAATCATGAAAAAGTGGGTGTTATGAACCAGAATAGAGTTCTGGAAGTAAAAAGTCCATTCATTTTCTCCATAGAGAAATAATACAGACCCAACATTAGCTCTGAACTCTTATTGATCTGATGCTTCTATGGCATTTTAACTTCATTTAAAAGCTATTTAATAGATGAATTCCTTGCAAAGCCTTATATTTGTATATTCTACCATTCAAAAGTCCTTAAACTTTCTATTTATCAAAAAAATCTCAGTTGAATCTATCACCGTTTCCACAAAAATGTTAAGCAGCACAACTAACATTGACTACGTTTACATGCGCACGAATAATGCAATTATTTCCAATAATCAGAGTAAGGACTTAATCGCATTATGATGTTTACATGTCAAGAGCAAAGCTCTTCACTCCCGTTTACATGCAATTTCCATTATTCTTATTATTCGCTAAGAATTGTGGTTATTTTTTTTATTGCCATTATTCACACACCCCACTGCACAGCACAAATGATCGACTCAGAAAGAGCAGGTGTGTTACTGGCCGCTGTTTTAATTTTGTTTAATGCAAAACACGTTTGTATGATTGTATTCCATACTTTTTCGGTGCCATAGAAATGTGATGGCAATTTGTTTGCCTACGCTGGCAGCGAGTTGTGTTTTCCCCAGAAATGCGATGCTTTCTGCCCCGCCATCGTTTCTAATCTGCGTATTATTACAGGTGCGCGTCACGTCATTCATGTATGTCACAAGCACATGCGCACTTTGGTCAGAGCAGCAATACTGCGATTAAGGTGTTTACATGCCTGTATATTTCGATTAACATCGGCGTACGCCACCTATGTTAATACGATTATGCTTGCTGCGATTATGAGTTTAATCGCATTATTTAAATCGAAGTCTTGCGTTTACATGAGGTAAAGTTTAATCGCAATATTGCCAAAATCTAATTATAATCGCATTAAGAGGGTGCATGTAAACGCACTCAATGATAATAATAAAAATCTGAAGAATCATGTGACACTGAAGACTGGAGTAATGGCTACTTTGCTATTACACGAATACAAAACACTAAAAAATATTCTAATATACAAAACAGATATTTTAAATTGTAATAATATTTCACAAAATTAATATTTTAGTATTTTGGATTAAATAAATGCAGGCTTGATAATATAGACTTTCAGAAACATGTAAAAAATATTACTGATCCCAAACCTTTGAACGGTAGTGTATTTGATCAAATTTAGCACTCATAGGGAAATATGATAATGTTTTGTAATTATCATTTAAATCTGGTTAATTTTCAAATTGTTTGTCGTAAATAAACATCTCAGAAAAATGTTATGGCGTAATGGGGCATAATTGTCATACATGTCTTCTGTAGAGGATACCAAGACAAACATCATGCTAATCAGGCATTTTGGGGAGACACAACAAGTCAATAAGGAAAGAAATTATAGATCGATATTCCTATGAAATATGAGATATTCTTATGAAAATGTTGCCAAGTTATTACTCCCATTATTACACTTCTTTTTTCATTATGGTTTGCCCCAAGAACACATTAATATGCAATGAATAGACAAATTGTATAGAATGGGAAAACCCATTTATGGACATTTTACGCACATATTCCATAAGGTACAGTTATAGTAGTATATCAAATAATTCTGTTATATCTTTCATAACATGGTTGAGAATCATCTTTGTACAAAGTTTGGCTAAAAATAGCCTGAAACCTAAAAACTGATTGGTGAATGAAAAAATAAAACATTGTTTTTGCCTATACCAGTGTTTCTCAACCCTGGTCCTGAGCGCCCCCCAACACTGCACATTTTGTATGTCTCCCTTATCTGACACCCATTTCAGGTCCTGGAGTTTCTTTTAATGAGCTAATGAGTTGAATCAGGTGTGTTTGATTAGGGAGACACAAAATGTGCAGTGCTGGGGGGCGCCCAGGACCAGGGTTGAGAAACACTGGCCTATACGTACCTTTTCATGTCTATTTTATTTTTTATTTTTTTTAAACTTAGTCCTGGCGTCCTCTACAAAGGACATAGAATAAACAATATATATTTTTTTAATGTTTTCTCCATTTGTTTTTTATGCTCCAACCAATGTAATGACATAAAAAAATTCACAAAACTTTTTTTTTATGGTTCTCAGGAGGATATGAATATTCTGCGAAATATTGCAAAATATTAGGCTAAATAAACAATATCTTGTATAAAAACAATATACTTTATATGTACACTGACTATAAATGAATTTTTTTGTTTTTTAAATCCCTGTAGGGAAAATACATGGGAAAGATACTTCCAGAACCAAGGCATCTAAAAAGTGGGCGGTTACTGTTTTGCTCTATGGAGCCAGTTTAGATTCACTTGCATTGACCTGCTGCTCATGTGCTGAGTGGTAATTGGCACAGTTGAGACTGTAAGCTGGCTGAATGCTGAGTGTGTATGTGTGCGCCTCTCTCTCTCCCTGCAGTCCTGGCCACATGCCCGCTTTGTTTCTCAGCATCAGTGTGCCCTTACTTCTTTCAGCCCAGTGCCTCACATCAGAGTCTTCTGGGGGGCAAACACAGGGCATAGACACTTTATTTACTTTAACATTTGCACTGCTCTGTTGTTTTTCCTTTTCTTTTTTTTTTTTAGGACCTGTGTTAACTATATAGAACATTTATCTATGATAAAATATGGTCCAGAATATCACACCATTAGTATTGTTGACATACTGTACTTCCATAAGCTGTAAGATAGGTAACAAGAGCTGCGTTTGTACGATTTGGGCTGTGGTTGTCTCCTCATCTTCCTTTCACATGCTTCTCAGCTCTCAGAGAGGAAGTAATCTTTGGTGTTATTGCTTGAGCCCTTTCCAATGTAAACAGTAATTGAAGTCGATGCCATCAGGAATGCCATTTAAAGACATTAACAGCTATGACAGTCTGACTCATAGATTACACTGAGCACTCAGAGAAAATAAGGAGGGAGATTGTGGAAACACATTGCAGGCAATTACTCATGCAAATATGGAAGGATCCGACAAGAAAAAAGTAAGCAATAAAACAATGATAACTTGTTACAGGAAACTAAGGCTGTTCTAAAGGCTTTCTAAAGAGCTAAATGTTTTTGTTCTGTTTCACTCCTTTATATGACTTCATAAAATCATTTCGTATCCCGCTGACTGAAGTAGGCCTGGAGGTTAAAAAACTAAGACTAAAGCTAGTTCAGTTGTAATGCTCACACATTTGGAAGATTCTATTAAAACAGAAAGCTTATCAGATTATATTAAGTAAGAAGAAAAATCCTACAGGAGGCATGGCAGGACATTTGTTCTTCAGTTGTCTTGTCTGATATGGTGTGTGTGTACGACAGGATTGCTTCCTGCAAAGCATCTGATGATGAAGAGCAAGCAGCTCTAGATCCATTATACATTTACTGGAAATTTCTGGCCATATTAGCGCTGTTTATGTCCAAAATAGACATAAAGCAATTACACAGGTCAGTTCCTCTCTTTCACAGCTGGTTGAAAATACACGTTTTATTGTCTGGGTTGATCCAAGGATATTTTAACATTCTTATCTTTCTTTCAGAAAGAAAGGAGATTAGTATGTGTACGAACAGTTTTTATGTTCTATAAAGTAAGTAACTTTAAAACACTCTTAATTTTTTGAACACACAATGCAGTAAGAATGCTCAGTATTATGGCCATTAAGTATGAATTTCATTGCTCAGGGAAACTTGTTTTCCTCACTGGGCATATGACAATAAACGCTTTGAATCCTTGAATCCTATGGGTAGTCGTGGCATAATGGTTAGGGAGTCGGACTTGTAACCCAAAGGTTGCGGGTTCGAGTCTCAGTACCAGCAGGGATTGTAGGTGGGGGAATAAATGACCAGCGCTTACTTCCACCCTCAATACCACGACTGAGGTGAGACCCTTGAGCAAGGCACCGAACCCCCAACTGCTCCCCGAGTGCCGCAGCAAAAATGGCTGCCCACTGCTCCGGGTGTGTGTTCATGGTGTGTGTGTTCACTAATCACTGCTGTGTGTGTGCACTTGGATGGGTTAAATGCAGAGCACAAATTCCGTGAATGGGACACCATACTTGGCCACACGTTACTTCCTTTCCTTTCCAAAAAACATCTTACCGATATACACATTTTATTTTATTTTATTTTATTTTATTTAAAGAAATATACAAATGAAGCACATACATGCTGTGATGTATATTGATTCTGCAGTTTCCGTAACTGTAGCTTTCTAATATTTGCTGCTTGTCACCTCCCTCTTGCTCTCCTTGCATAGCACTAAATCTGAAATGCTGAGCACATTTCTTTCTTGGGACATGAGCACAGGGCAAGCAGGGAGGCTTGGTTTTCACTCACAGCTCTCTCTCTCTCTGTGTGTGTGTGGAGACAGAAGGACTCTGCAGTCCTTGCCTGTGTGAGTTTTGGCCCATCTCCACTCATATCAGATGCAGCTAGCAGGTTAATGAGAGTCTTTGAAAGTCATATTCAGAATTTTAACTTTTTAACTTGAAATGCCATTTCTAATTTATTTTAATCAGCACTGTGCCCATTATTATGCTATAGTTGCACGTTTTTACTTGCATTTGGCGCATAGCAAGTGTTAATTTTGGCCCCTGATTTGAACATTTCTAAGATAAGCAACTAAATAAAAGTTAGTAATACTTTTTTAGTATCCTTGTTGCACGCTCACTATACTGTAGTAATAACAGTAAATTATGCATGATCACAAGCAACTAATTCTAAGCCAAGCCCTTGCACTAACCATATAGTATGTGCATGTTGTTAATTAATATTACTTGCTACTTATTTGTGTAATTACACTGTAACAAGGACACCTTAAAATAAAGTGTTACCTAAAATTCTTATCATAATGTTCCTCTCTCTTTGTTTTGGATTGTGTGCAAGAATGTACGCTTCTGTATGCCACCCATTGTTGCTAATCCGTTCTCTGCTGTCATCTTAAGGCTTTTAAATACAATTATATTATCCCTTGATTCCATTTTTAAAGCTGTTAGCGTATTGTAGGAAATTGTTATTGTACTTAAGGTGGACACTTGGGATCAGAGCTTTGTAGGGTTTCCAAGGTGTCCATTTTTTTATTGCATTGGAAATGCATTTGAATTGTGTCCATACAGCTATAGTCCATTAGCTCATGTAGAAGACTCTCTCTCTCTCACTGTCTGAATGTGGGGATTCAGTATGGCAACTCTCCCACCAAAAACAATGAAACAGATCAAAGTACAAATGATAAAAGTAGTTTAGCAAAGAGCGAATGACCTTGAGTCTTAATTTCTACTGCACTCATCATGGTGCGAAAAAGAACCGAGCAGACCATTAAATGAGAAACTTGTGCCAAATGCTTTTGTAATTCCATTATCGAGCCCACTGTGTTTTTTTTCTCTAGCTCTCTGTGGTGCTGGGAGACAGAAAACTGAAATGTCATGCCATGTCATTGGAAAATTATGGCCATATTATTAGGCATGATAACACAAGCTGAACAGCTATTGTTTTCCTGACCTATAAGCTCTCTCTTCTAGCTCATTATCATATTAACATGTTATTTATATCAACGGTAACCTCTCCACCTGTAGTTCCATGAATGGAGGATCCAGCAGATGGAGCTCACCAGCCTGGGGCTCAGACGTCTCTCTCACTCTCCTCCTGTCAGCTCTGTGGAGTTGGGGTATAAATCTTGCCTCACATAGGTCGGCCAATAACAATGAGGCGGATTTTCTGATGAGCCAGCAAGGTTCCTCTCTGTGCCAGCTTCAGGAAAAAAGAGCGAGACTGACTTCATGACTGATAATGAGGACTCATTTAATTACATTTCCTAAATTTTAAACCCATGTTAAATGTCCAGTGCCTAGCGTTGGTTTTTAGAGCAGCTCTTCCATGGCTTAATATGGACTCCATGGCAGCAGCTGTCAGGTGGACCATGGGATATCTATGCTGCATACATCACCCTACCGTCTGCCCTGTAATGGCAAGGTGAATGTTCAGTAGATATATACTACAGGTCAAACAGTTTGGACAATGTTTTTGGAAGAATTCTCTTATGCTCACCATACATTTATTTGATCAAAACCAAAAATCTTAATAAAAAAAAACAAAAACTGTAATATTCCTAAATATTATTACAATTTAAAATAACTGTTTTATATTTTAATATATTTTCAAATGCAATTTATTCATGTGATGGCAAAAGCTGAATATTTAGCTCCAGTCTTTTGTGACAACCTGTGTCAAAAATAGTTCTAATATAATGATTTGGTGCTTAGGAAACATTTCTTATTACCAATGTAAAAAAATAAAAAAAGGATTCTTAGAGGATTCTTTGATTAATAGAATGTTCAAATGAACACAATTTCACTGACTTTTGTCACTTTTGATTAATTAAATGTACACTTGCTGAATAAAAGTTATAATTTCTTTAAAAAACGTGTGTGTGTGTATGTATATATATATATATATATATATATACACACACACACACACACACACATACAAAACAAAAATATATTTAATTATAATTTTATAGTAAATAAATAATTATTAATAATAGTAATAATTCAGTTTTAACATTTTTTTGTCCCTATAGTGCATATTTCCATTTGTTATTTCATAGTTTTGATGAATTTACTATTATTCTGGGAAAAAAAAAAATTCACAGCCACATGATTTAAAGGTATCTTTCATGTCCATAACACAGACATTTTTGTGTTAGAAGGGTTAGGGATAAAAAAAAAAAAAAGGTCAGCGCATTAGTAATAGTGATGTCTTGATAAGCAAGCCCCACTAATAAAGAATGAGTCAGTGTGTCCAAACTTTTGACTGGTGTTGTAGCTGGAACAGGACACATTACTGGATTGTTTCAGAGTATTGCTACCAGAAGCATATTGCATTCAGTTGCAGTGATGCACTTCACTGAGAACCAAAATTGTTCTTCTTAGCTGTATGTTTTGCAGAAAACATTAAGGCTGAAGGTGACGGAGACAGTAAGAGGTAAAGGAAGAATGGTTTTAAATTACCCTTATGCTAATGAACCCATTGATGACTGCAGAAACCGAGATGTAGGGATAGTTTTCTCCACCAGTAGAGCTTTTGTGTGTCATACATTGCACCAGACCCTGACATCTTTCCATTACCCGTCTGCCTCGGAGCTGATAAAGAACTACAGTAAATCTTTCAGCTAAATCCAGGGCTTGTCTCAGTCTATAAAAACACAGCATGAATTGGACCTTGACACCCCTCCCAGATTCAGCAATGCACATTTTATAGCACAAGCCCGGTGACAGATGGGTAAAACCAATACGGTCACCCCGTGATAACTGTCAGCTGTCCGCAGCACCATACAGGTGTGCTGTATATTTGTTTTCTTATAGACCTTCCAGCCTCTGTATGTAAACTAGTTAAACGTTTAGTTTAATGTTAGACTTGGAGTTCAGTACCATACATTCAAACTTGATTTCAACAAATAATATTTTAACCAACAATAACTTTGTTGGCCAGGACACTCCTGGAAAAGAGATTTTAATCTCAGCAAGTCTTTTCCTGGTTAAATAAAGATATTAAACTTATTTATTTTTCTTTTTAATAAATGCATAGAGTTTCTTGAATAGTTTTGAGTGATGACACAAACAGATCATTGAACTACAGTTTGAATCCATTCATGAAAATAACTGCTTCACAGAAATGAACTGTACTAGCTCTAACATCATTTTTGCTTCTGAAGTTTAATTAAAAACAGTATTTTTCACATTCACATGTTTGCTAGACAAATATATTTTTTGTTTAATCTCAGGAAATGGCTTACCCTGAAAGGCTGTGCGTCTGTACAGTACCAGTTTGTGTGCTGCATGTGTTTGCGTAGATTATTATTTAATTTTAGGTTAAAGGCTCACATTTTGTTTTATTGTAAACGGGTGCTTTTCCCAAGGATAGTCATATCAGGCGGTCAGATTTGTTTATACTTGAGTTCATACTTTAACCCTGGAGACAAGGATCTAATGACTTCGCTGCTTTTTGTTTTGTTTTTCGTCTTTTCTCTGAAACATTATCAGTATCAATCCTAATTGGCAAATAAAATGCTGAGCACATTGCTTTCAGTGAGCATTTCTTGAAACACAAGCCTCAAGGGGGCTATGGGGTATGACACACATTTCTGTGTGTGTGTCTGTAGGGGTTGGTTATTGGGCCCTGTGGAATAGGACTATACACCAAGCCATTTTCACATCTTGTGTATTTCTCAGGTGAAAGTGGGGACTGTTGTGGGTTAAGCATCATGTCCAAACAACACTGTTCAGTGTATGATTCCAGGGATGAATAGTGAATCACTTTATTGTGATTCACAATTTTTTTGAATATACTGTACGCTACTGTTCAAATGTTTGGGGTCAGTGAATTTTTTTAAGGAATTAATACTTTTATTTAGCAAGGACACTAAATTTATCAAAAGTGACAGTAAAGACATTTATAATGTCTCAAATGATTTCTATTTTAAATAAACAATGTACTTTTGAACTTCATTCAAAAATCCCGATGTACCTGGGTTATCACAAAAATATTAAGCACACAGGATCATGTGACTGGGGTAAATGCTGCTGAAAATTCAGCTACACCATCACAGGCATAAATTACATTTTAAAATGTGTAAGGGATAATGTATATCCATCCGGTTGTTATGGCAGAATAAACTTTGACAGTCTAATCAGGACTCCGACGCAAAGCAGATTACAACTGCTACTTCCCACACAAGTAAATGATTGGACACAAAATATTGATTTGAGTTGAAATATTTAAGTAGCTCACTAAACGCAAAGCTTCTGTGAAGAAAACAGTTGCTAACAGGTGCCTTCTAGCAAAGATGAATGAACAAGTTCAAATTAGACAAACAGAATACGGAATACGGTACGGTACACTGCTTTAAACCACATAATTATAGGGACAAGAGATATTGTTTTGAGAATGAGATAATTATAGATTTATCTTAAATATTGAGATAATATAGATTATAATGCTATTTCACAATATTACTGTTTTTACTGTAGTTTTTAATCCATTGAATGCATCCTTGGTAAGCATATAAGACTTTCAAAAACATTTAAAATATCTAATACTAATACCACACACTTCTGAATCGTAGTGTTCATCTTCTAAACTTCCATATCAACTTTTAAACAATTAGACATTCATGTGCATAATAAAATATTCCCCATAGTCCAGATGTGTATGCCAGCAACCCAAGTCTAGATATACTCTGCTGAAAGCTTTACAGATCAAAATTGTATCAGCGTAATTTTCAGATTGGCAATCGTGTGATACTAGCTAATGCAATTGAACTAATAGCCCTGCTGTTGAGTTCGAAATGGATGAGGATTAATGGGAAGACAAACTATATTTGCTAGAAATTTTTTGCATTGTCCTCTCACTAACTTTCTCAATAGCTGATTTATTTCCTTTGAATTTAATTTTCTGTGTAGGAAACCAGGTGGATATATGTCTGATGCGGATGATGTAGATTAATGAGTCTTAGGGAAGCCTTATTAATTATTTATCAAGATAAAATGCAGATGATGGTAAAGGAACCTGTTTAGTCGAGTCCCACAGGATGCTAATTATTTGCCCCGCTAATTGTAAACTACACTGTGCAAAATCAGCATCATTAGCACCCACTGGGACAATTTATAATGATTAGTCTAGCCGAGAACTTGGATACAGTGTTTTGGCTTTTTGATCAATCAATGTCATAAGCTCTTAGGATGACAGCCATTTGACAGAGCAGATCTTCTCGGATCAGATTTGCTGCACCTTTCCTTTCTTCAACGCATTTATAAGCAGGAGCCAAGATACGAGTTCATGTGCCTGTGAAGACAGAGCCCTGTCCTGCAGTAGTGGGGCTGAACAGCATGTGGACTGTTAGACTCTATTCTCCCAGCTGCTGTTTGTGTGTGCCAGATTTCTCTCACCGCTGCTGACAAACCATGCAGACAGAGAGAGAGAGAGAGTTCACAGGCATCGGTATTGTATATGGTATTCATTACATGGCGAAAAAAATGTATGTAGACTCAAATGATGAACAGATTTAGCTATTTCAACTACACCCATTATTAATAGGTGCATATAATTGGTTTGAAAATAAATGTCCTGCAAATGCATATGTGTCCACTAGTGCTGTGTTCAAAATATCGATACGACGATGTATCGTCACAGAGATTTGACGATACGAGTATCGATACAGCTGGCCCCACTTAACATCAAATTGCTTCTGTTTCACACAAATGCTGGCACAGACATGCATGTTCGGCTAGAGTCGCTTTGAACTCGTGCATCTTCGGAAGCGGAGCTGCGTGGAAAGTTACAAAAAATTTAGTGCACACACCGCCACGCGAAACGACGTCGCGCGCACTCAAAGCGAACTTCCGCCAACACCGCGACGACATCATATTTGCCGCGCGCACCTAAGCGAACTTGTAGATGTGTAAAAAATTTTTTTAAATAAAATTAAACACTTGCGGACGCATCGAGTATAAATCAGCCTTGAGCGTGTGTGCGTTAGATACAGTGAAGACAGCGCGTTAGTTTAGAACGTAGAGAGTGTGTTAATTTGTGCGATGATAACCTACCAGCAATGTAAATGATTTTTTAAATATATTAGAATGAGTACATTACAATATCTCTGCCAATAGTTAGAAATGGTAGAAATGGCAGCAGTGTTTAATAAACAGCTGTTTTTATAAATTCTTCTGAGGTGAAATTCAGTGCAGTCAGTGCAGTCC